>NC_071535.1:41184297-41321797 GCF_026979565.1 Vidua chalybeata
ATGGTGAAAGGCCTGGTGCAGAATGAAGGCCAGGTAGGCAGTTAAGAGGACAAATTAGAAACACCTCCCATTCCCCTCTGTGTAAGTACAGTAGAGGGGAATTCTGCTGGGCATCAAGCCTATCTCTGCCCAGAGCCACCTGGTGTTGTGCAGCCATTGTTTTCCTTCATGGGGCCCTTTTGTTTGACCAAAAATGAGTTTCTGAATTTCCAGAGCTGTAAACCCCCTTCCCAATACACCAGGAGCAGCCTGGGGCTGGCCCTTGGCTCTTCTCCCCTGTGCTGTCACTCTTGTGCATGGTACACTCACACCTCAAAGCACTGCCATGCTCTAACTTGCTCACAGATATGTCAAATAACCTCCAATTTTGATGTGGGAAGCAGAAGGGTAAAAGCTGGGATGGACATGTGGGAGGAAACAAGGGAGGAGAGCTGCAAACAGAGCTGCATGGACAAGAAGGGGAAGGTGTCAGAAGGTATGGAGGTACAAAGTGTGGGTGCAATGAAAGAGATTTCAGAGGACCTGAAGCACTGTAGGAAGTAAAAAGAGCCCAAAGGCTTATGGTAGATGAAAGCAGTGAAAAATAATGGAGAAGCTGATTGACTTCAGAACCAACACCCATACCTCACAGGGCTTTGGGCCACTTTGTGTCAGGTCTCCTGCTTGTCATATGTGCTCCCTTCACATTTATCCTCTCCACCTTTCAAAGTGTAGTCAGTGGCCCAGGCTACTCCGCAGTCCTTTCCTAGCTCCTCTTTGGAGCTTCTTGCTAGTACCTGCAAACACAGGAGCATGAAGAAGAAAGTAGTGTGCAAGGCAGTGAACGAAATCCAGTGTGGGAACCTGGGTTCTCAGTGTGGAAAGGGTTAGATTTTTCTAGGGGTGTGTATGTTTGTGTGAACTGAAGAAGACTCAGTATGACTTGGAATCCCAAAACTTAGAGGGAATTAAATTTCCTTAATTTTCCTTCAGGAAGTAGAGAAGCAGAGAGTGGGTAAAAGCAAGCAAGGAAACTGAAGAGACCCAGAACTGTGTTGCACACATTGCTTTTTGCAATATGACCTCAACTCTGCCCTCTGGGGGCTGTGGCATGGCAGGACCCTCACCTACTATTGCATGCACTCTGGAAATGAGTATGGAGGACTCCTGGACAGAATCTAATGTCTCCCTAGCTATGGCAAAACACAAAGTAAGGTCACACATGCAAACAAGTGCGAGCTAGGCTTGGCCTCTGTTTGAGTGCTGAGCCTATATATATCACTTTTCCGTTTCTATACAGATTCCTTCTGTGTAATGACCTAGTTGACCTCTTCCAGTGACCAGGAGATCACACCACTAGGCTGCAGATAATTCCTGCAGAGAGATTGGCCAAACCTCTGCTGGTGAACCAAATAACCCACACACCATCTCTCAACATAAACCTTGCAGTGTATCACGATATCAGCCTTCCCAAGCTACTCTGACAGACAATCAATGCAGCTACAGTCAACACAGTTAATACACTCAGAATAGATGCAGATAAATGCTGGATTTCCAATTTGTTGACTGTGATTCTAATAATAGCACACCCAAAGAGAGTGTCTATTTATTAGGCTCCTCAGTTTTTGCCATGCCATTTCCAGGAAGTAGCAGCTCACAGTTAAGATCATATTGGGAAGGGATATTTCTTTTAGCATTTCATTGTTGACTTCTTAGGCATTGCAGTCCTATGACTATTGGAATTTTCTAGAAGAGCAGGGAGTTACCACACCACCTGTGCACCAGCAAATGTTGTAAACACTAAATAATAGTGAAAGGAGGCACTTCAGAGCACACAGTGCTGTATGGTTCAGTATAAGAGAGTGTGCTGTACACAAGGAGATTGCAGTCTAAATGAGGAACTGTACAAAGAACAATTAGAAGAGAGGAAGAAGGATGGACAAAATAAGTTATCAAATTTCTCTGTGGGTGGGACAGATACATCTTGCTATTTTCAGCTTTTAAATCAAATTGGCATCTTGTATTTAAAGACTATTAGTGCAGGAGCTTCAGTCCTGGAAGAAGAACCAGGAGATTTTCAGTCTGGATAAGCTTTGTGGCACATGGCTTTAGGGGTATTAGAGGCCACAGGCTACAGAGAGCACATGAGCAAGTGGCTGTGTCTAGTCTCAAGTCAAAGGAAGATGTCTTTCTTCCCATGTGTAGGAGGATCACCCTTGGAACTTGATGTCCAAAGGAAAATTTCTGGTCTGCGCAAAGTGCAAGGAGTTGGATGGAGGATTTATCTGGAATTTAGCAAAAGCAAAAAATACTACCAAAGGCCTGACAAACTGGTAACATGGTGAGAGGTGACTGTCCTACATCTCACCTAACCAAACATGTCCCAAGGGCAAGCTAGGCTTCAAAGCTTTGCCCATGCCATACAGAGAATGTTGACTGGTGTGGTGTTGCTGTCAACATTACAAATTAGCTTCTGAAAGGAGACTTATGCAGCACCCTTAGATATGATGTCCCAGGCTTTAGCATACTTCAGGTTCAGTTTGTTTCTGCTGATTTCTCTAACAAATGTTATCAAACACACATGCCACTGTCTTGTCAGAACATCATACGTGACAGAAAGCCCTTTGCAGGTTTACTTCTACCTCTACTGCATTGTACTCAAAATTTTCAGACATTATATTTTGGGAAACTCATTCAAGACATGAATCTGTTTCAGACTACAAGTAAATCCAGCCTGCTTCCCCTTGTCTTTTTTTTTTTGTATAAAACCTTGCAGTACCTATGTCTTGTTTGTTCCTGTGCAGAGGCAGAGATGGACACAGAGGGAAATGTTACCTTCTGACCTGCATGATAAGGGCATTCCCTGCCTGTTTAAAATGAGATGAAGGGGCTTGAAGACTGAATTAGTGAAGTTAAACAATGGTGGTTGTAGGCCTGGTCCTCCCATGACTCGTTGCTTGAGGAGGCATTCCTTGTGACACACCAGTCTGTCACTATGGAGCAATCCAGTATCTTCCCTCTGCATGCTGTAGGGACAGCACTGGTACTTCTCCTTACTGTCTGGCTTTCCCCCTTGTGGTGTGTTTTGTATGAAGTTCATGTCTGCCCCCTGTTCTCCTCCTTAATCCCCTCCTCTCCCAAGCTGCCAATCTTCCCCAAGTCCTCCCTAACCCCCTCCATTTCAAGTTGTCAGTCCTCCCTTTCCCCACCCCTCTTCTCCAGAATGTTCCTTGTCAATCCTCCCTATCCTTACCCTTCTTTCCAGAGTGTTCCCTGTCTATTTTGTTATACTCGACACCCTATTTGTTACTTTGTGTTATTCCACTCCCCTAGTTCTCCTGATAGGTTTATAATAGTTTAGTCCCACCTTAGACCACTCCCCAGCTTTACCCTCATTGGTTAATGTTCCTGCACCCCTCCTCCTGAGTTACTGTATAAAATTTCTGTTCACCCCCCCCAAGTCTTGTCTTGGGGCTCCATCTCGTCCATCCCATAAATACACTCTGGTTTCCCCCAAGACCCGTGTCTTCGTTATCTGTCCCTGCGCCGAACCTGCCGATAGCTGGGATTGCAGAACTCGCAGGGGGACGGTCGCACCCTTGCTCTCGCCGCCCAGCGCGCCCCGTGACGGCGCGCTGCAACACCCCCTCCTCCTCCCCTTCCAAGAAAGAAATGTAATGACTGGTGGAAGAGCCCCTGATTGTGCCAGCTGGTCACAGCCCATGGTGGGTGAAGGTCTGACAGCATTGTCCAGACACTTGGAAGGGAAGGGTTGCAGAAGAAGGGCATGGGCCCACAAGGCAGGCAGAATGAGGGCTGTCTCCCTCATCCTGATAGTGCTTAGGACTATCCTGATAAATTTGCTTTTGTCAAATTAATTCTTGGCTGAACTCCATATCCTGGAAAGTTATAAAGTGACTCCCTGCACATCTGGCTCCATTTCAGATTAAGAATATAGGACTCTAATAAGCCAATAAACCAAATACTTATCAGGAGGTCCTCAGACAGAAAAGCTTCCGCTCATCTCATATTTTCTTTTATCCATTTCATTGGGAAATTTGTTTGAAAGTAAGATTTTATGGTGGTCTTTAGCAGTTCCTAGTGCTTTAATTCATTACAGTACTCACACACACCTGACACCATAGAAGGGCTGGGCTAAAGCATCCCCAGGGGTCCATGCTTCCTGTTCAGTGCTCAACCCCACTCTTTCTTCTACACTCGTTGCCCTTTGGTGAAACCACCCAAGCCCCAACACAGTGCTGTAGGGCAGGAAGAGACCGCAAAAGGTGGGGAATTTACATGGCGAGAATGGGTTCAGCCACACCAGGCTAGGAGGTGGAGGTGGCTGTCAAGTTTGCTTAAAAATAAATATTCTGCTTGTAAATATTCTTCTTAGCCATTAGTCTCCTCTACTGTCACCTAGTGAAGGAATTAAAAATGTTTGGCAGCTGAGAGCATTTGTTACAAAATCTTAAAAAAACTATCAAGACATTCCCAGAACCAGCTCGAGCCTGTGACTATCACTAAGACCTTTCTGGCTTTAGAGTTGCTGCTGTCATTACTTTCAGTGGAATCTGGGAGCAGAATTAGGCTCTCTGACTCTCCCCTCACCAGAGCTCCCTGCTTCAGCAGGAGAGAGGCACAGAGAGACCCCAGGTGCCCTTTAGGCCTCCACCACTTCTCCCCATTTCTCTGTTTCCCTGGGCACAAGCCCCCCGGCCAAAGCTCCCCCGTCACTACCCGTGTGTTCTCCAGCAGCATTAACTTATGCACACACCATTCACCAATTGTTCAGCGTTTTTTTGTCAATGAAGGCACATTTTATGAATTAGAAGAGCACATGCCCCCTTGTGGCTTGACTTCGCTCCCTGCTCCACACCGCCAGCCCCCTCGGCACCCGGGCGGGGGGACTCGGGCACAGGGAGGCTTCGCTCGAAGCTGGACAGAGGTTGAAAATAGCCCACGGCACCCGAAGAGATGGCCGAGGTGTTTGAAGGATGAGCTGGAACGACAACATGCAAAGAAAGACAGAAAAGAAAAAGAATTAAAAAAAAAAAGAAAAAAAAAAGAAAAGAAAACCAGTAGCTTGAGCAATAGAGGGATATATATTTGTACAGGGTTTTAAGAAGGGTTTATCTGATTGAACCAAGCTGAAAAGTAAAGCAGCAGACACATATGCAAAGTACAGTCCCCTGCTCTTCCATGGAGCAGGTACAGCACAGCAAATGGCTTCTGCCTGACCTATATGGCTCAGACACTCACTAGAGAGCGTGAGTGGAGCTGATTCTTCACAGCCTTTTCTCTCCTCACCCCTTCCAGTCCCTAACACAGGATTTCCTGGGGTCGACTATGGTAGCAGTTAAGTCACAAGAACCAGTTTTACTGAGAACTGAAATGAATCCCATGACCTAATCCACAGAGGGACTCCTGAGAGGATCCGGGTACAACACTTTGATGTGGGAAATACAGGATTAAAGACTAGAGGAGAAGAAGCAAGACTGACTGTGCATAACCCACCCATGGACCTCATTTACAATCAGGGTCACATCCTGCAGAGCTGTTATTCATGGCAAAACCCAAGGAGACAAAGGCAGAAGAAAACTCCAAAAGCCAGCCCTGGCATCATGGGTTGTGGGATTGCTGTCTCTGGGATTGCGTCTTGGATTAGGAACTAGGACTGCCAGAGATCCAATTCCAGCTATCATATCACTCCTTTCCTAGGCAAGTCTCTGTAAAATGAGTATTTAGTTCTCCACCTCCTGAGGGCTATGTGGCTGAATTATAGATGGTAGAAGGTGAAAAGCAATAAACAAGAAATCAACCAAATTGCTAGCATGAGGGAAGAACAGGTATTAATGCAATTACGAAAAATAAAATCTTTGTTTCTGCAAACAAGGGAGGGAGTGCTGTCTCATGGTTACTGGACACAGGGAGAGGCAGTACTCCTGGACTGCAATACTGGCATGTGTGCAGCAGCACATTAGGCTCAAACTAAGCACTCAGGGCAGTTTGATCCTTACTTGTGGTTGCACATTCTTTGGTCAAGGATTTCCTTGTTATTTTGGGGGTAGTATCTAGCTCTGTGGTACCCATAGGTAGTATCGTGAGGAGACAGGATGTTAGACATAAACCACACAGACACACTTGTGCATGTGTATATTTGCAATCCTTTTCAGTGTAACTGTCTGTCTAGATCATTAAAAATATTTTTGGGTTGGTATCTTACCATTATATCTGTACACAGAAAGACCTCGATCATGATTAGGGCTTCTAAGAATGGACACAATAAAAGTTAAAAATACAAACAGTAGTGGGTGTTATGAATGACCTTTGTTTCCTCTGCCTTAGACAGAAAGCCTTGTTTTTCAGTAAGCCTTACACAGGCTTATATAGCTTGTGGGATGTTTTAGTTCATGTGACTGTCAGTTTAAAATACTTGTGTGGAATATTTCATTGGAATACTTTCCACCTTCTTCTCTCGTATTTTGCAACACAAGTGTCTTCTCCTGAGTGAGCAGTCTCTAATACAAGCAGTGGCAGCTAAACTTGAAATTGTTGTGTATTCTACTTCCTTGGTCCTGGTTCAAAGTATTCAGTCTAGCAAATAAAGCCCATTCACATGTAGGGAGAGCTAAGCCAGTAAACTAGATCTCTCTCTCCTCCTCCGAAATGCAGCTTACTAACTTATCTTTCTTGGGGCAAGGGGTCAGCTCCTTTGGCTCCCAAAATGAGAAGGGGACTCAACACTTGGTGAAAAAATTGTCATCGCCACCTGTTCACAGGAGCAAATTACCAGGACTGCAACCCAAATTTCTCCAATATGCTTTTCAAAGGTAAAACACACAAGATTCTACCCAGGAGAGGGCAAAGATACTTTTGTCTTACTAGATTTGGAGCTCCTGTTAGAAACATCTGAAAGTCCAGTTAGCGAAGACGCACTAAGGGTACAATATAGCCCAAAATATCCTTGGTTCTCCCTGCTACAAAGACATCAATTCCACTAAGTTGGTTGTGTCATGCCCAGTGAGCCCCCATCAAACTGACCTGACACAAAGGGAGCTGCTGGTGATCAGGGCTAACTCCAAAGGGCACTGGGAGCTCCCACCATCACTGGTTGTTTGCTGGGGAGAGATCCAGTCCTACTGCTGTGGCCACCACCACTCCCAAGCACAGTGCAGAGGGTGCTTGTTCTTGCTCACCATATTTGCTCTGGTGTGGTCCAGGAACTTTGACCCCTCTTTGGCTCATCTGGGGTGGCTGAGATGAGAGTCCTTGCCTACCCATGCTGGGGAGGCTCTGAAGAGGACAACTGCTTTCCCCTGCCCATGTCCCTGGCACACTTGAGGGTGTTGAGAGGATGAAGCTCTTCAGGTCTTTGCATTGATGCAGCCTTAAACAGGGAGTGGGAGGAAGATGGCTGGTGATGGGCTGCAGAGCTCTTTGTACTGACTTTATTTCTGTATGATAGAAATTATGAATCCAGGTCGTTCATTCCTTTTGGACCCAGCATTGGAAGAGTGGATGGTAAGAAAGCACCACATAAACCAGGCAAAGGTACAGGTACAGAGGGTAAAACTGTCCTATCCATTACCCTGGTGTAAACCCCTGTGGGGTCAGAGCAGTCATACTGCCAAAGGTACTTGAGCTCACTGCAGCCACAGCTGTATTTTGTATTTTACCTTCCCTCCTTTTCAGTTCCTTGTCACAGTGGGGATGCGACCGTTTGAGTCAGGCAGGGCAGGCAGCCTGGCGTGGCTCGGGAATGGAGGTGGGCAGGGGCACGAAGCGCCAGGGCCGGTGGTGGGGAAGTGGGCTGCGGCGGGGAGCATATCCTGCCCCTCAGCCCGGTAACTACATTTACCTTGGGGATGTCCGGGTTTGTAACGGGGTTGTTTGGAGTTATTCGCCCCTCCAGCATGCAGGGCTTACGTGCCTGTGCCTAAAAATAGAGTCGAGCTCGGCAGGTCCTCAGTGCCGGGAAGGAGGGCAGAGGCTGAGCTGCCCCAGCGCGGTGGTGCCGCAGGGGCGCGGATGGGAGCGTGCCGCTGATGTAACCGCGTGTGTCCCGGCCAGGGCTGGGATGCGTGCCGGCTCCGTGCTGGGTCTGTGTGCGGTGCTCACGTGGAGCCACTCCCGCAAGGTGGTGGTGTGGGGGTGCCTGGGGGCATGAGGAGGCGGGGGTGGGCTGCCAGCAAGGCAACCCGGGCTCTTCTCCCCCGGAGGGAGCACGGGGCGGGGGTACACCTAAGCTGCGCTGAATCCCCTTTAAAAATCTGCAGTTTGGTGCCTTACTGGGTTTTATTTCTCTCTCCTGTTCCTCTCTCGCCCTGGAGTTCTGTAGTAGCCCTGAATTAGCATGTCACGTGTATGGCATGTGGAAATGAATCAGGGGCATGTGAGGAGGAGGAGGACGCCTGTGTCTGTGTTTGCATCCAAGGATCTCCTCTCACTCTGTGTTTGCGTAGGTGTCTAGCTCCCTTCTCCCTCCTCCCATCCCTGCCTGCCTCTCTCTCCCTGCCTCCCTCTCATCCCTCCATCTGGCCAGCCCAACTCTCCCTGCCAGCTCAAGCAATACCTCAAGCAGAAACTGCAGCTTTTTCCCTGCACCCCGTTAGAAAAATAGGGTGGCCCTAGGCTCTGGACATGTACTCAGGGGAGAGCATGAATGCATACACACTCCCAAACACACCCACCTTCCCTGGATTTTTGCTCCTTAGTCAGCACCTCAAGCCCTGCAGACTGCACCAAGGGCAAGCTTATTAATGCTAACAACAGAACACAGCCATAAACAGAGCCCCAGAGCTGCCTCTGTCAGTGGGTACATTGCCCTCACCCCCTTTTAGAGGACTGCCACCAGCATATGTCTGCATATAAAGCCAGGCATGAATCAAACCCACGCACGAACAAGGAAGGGAAAATGTCCCCAGTGGGGCACGGGAAGCAGGCAGGATCCCCGGGGAGAGGGGCCCCGGGGATGGCAAGGGGAGCAACGGCTCAGTGACAGTTGAGGAGCTGGGGAGGAGGCACAGAGACCCTCTTGGGGGTTGCCACACATATGCCATGGTTCTGCCTGTCTGTTCCAGCCAAGATCAGAGCTTGGCACCCCAAGAAAGGGATGATGCCAGGGAGGGGTTGGGAAGCACAGTCTGCACCCAGTCCCCTGAGTCAACAGGCCACATAAGCCCAGAGTTCCCAGTCCCCTTTATGACTCTCACTGGACTTGCTGTCCCCTCCCCTTTGGACAAACTCCACTTTTTTTAGACTCTCCCTCTGTACTGGGTGAGATGGGATGTTTCTGCATCCTCCCAAAAAGGCAGGTCTCACTCTGACCAGCTCCCACGTACTCCCCCAGGCAAAGGTTGCCTCAAGATTATTTCATTCAAAGCCCCCCTATTAACCAGGAAATAGCTACCTAACATCTCCCTCCTCAGATCTCTTCCAAAACAGCTTCTGTCCCCTGTCAAGCACTGGAGACAGCTCTCCTTGTCCACCTCCCCCCAGCTCCTCTCCACCTTTCATGCCATGTCCCCCACTCTGCACACCTCCTCTGCTCTGCTCCCTGCCCCTTGTTGCCTTCCAGGCTTTCCCCTGCCCTCCTCTCCTTGCCCGGGGGGGGCCCTATGCCCTGCCCAGTGGAATGCCCTGTCCTGTCCCCCCCCGGGGGCTGCTGCTGCTGCTGGCAAGGTGCAGCCTAGTGTGGCGAGAGGCTATAAATAGCTTTGTAAGCTCCGCTCTCACTGACACCGTTTGGACAGAGGATGGAAAAATAAACAAAGGAAACTCCAGGCTCCAAGCAGCAGCTACATTCCTCATGCTAAATAATGTCAGATTTTCCTCCAAGGTGTATGGGTAATACACAGATTGGCACTGGGGGGTTGGGGGGGGGGAGCAGAAATCAAAACAAATTATACACACCCAGTGCATGTCAATATTTTGGTCCCTCTCATTCTGCCCTGTAGTAGTTAAGCACACACAGATTGCCTATATTTAGAAAAGGGTATATTTTTAAATACTCTGAGATGGAGATTGTTTCCATTAATAATGATGGAACACATTGGAGGAGGCAGACCTGGTGAGGAGCTGTCGAATGTTGCTTTAGTGACATATACAGGCCTGAGAGATAAAGGACAAGACAGGAGCAGAATAAATATTTTGAAATCAAGCAGTGATTACTCTGAAGTTTGCAGTTGTGTTGCTATTTTTACACAGGGGGCTGTTTGCATGAGGAGACTGTTCACAGTTCCCTGGTGCAGAGACTCAGACAGTGGAAGAGGAATTATATTATCAGGGGTTTAGTTTATTTTGTGGGTTTTTCCCTTTTTCCCTTTTTTCTAAAAATTGAGGACAGAACATACACTGCAGCAGAAAGGTTCAGCTCAGAATGGATGAAAGAAGGGATGGACACAGAAAAAAAGTAGCATTTATTTCCCAATTCTAGGATGCTAACTCAGCTTTGCTTAGAAAGGGCAATGACTGGATTTTAACAAAAATATTTTTTTTTCCCTCCATCCTGTCATTCTCAAAATAGCCTCTCCCAATCTCTAGTCCTGCAAGGATATCTGAATAGTGAAGTTTCATTTATGTATTTATGTTATGGGAGGAAGTAAACAACCAAATAAGATCTGTACCATAGCATATGAGGAGCTAGACATGCTGGGTATTAAGAGGCTGCCCAAGGAGCTCAGTATGTGAAAAGAGAAAGAAAAGAAAAAGAAAATAATAAAGACAAAAAGAAAAAAACCTTTGCAGTTACTTTATAGCTAGGTAAATAGAAGCTGAATGATTTAGCCAAGGCTGTAGATATAGTCTGTGGCATTGCTAGAACACAAAGCCAGATTTTCTGTCTTGGGGCAATACCCTTCATATGATCAAGAAGATGCTTCCATTTTTATCTCCTAGATGTTTCTGCTTAACTACTTCACAGGCAGGATGATTGACAAAAGCAGAAATCCCAGCAATCTTCCTATTACTCTCTCATGGAGGGACACATACTAGTCAGAGCTGTCCTCCCCATCTAGTGTCCACCATCGTGGTGGGAGGCAGCCCCAGTAGACTCCAAGGCCCTTCCATGTTGCAGTCACTCCTGTGCTCAGTCTGGCTGTGGCTGTGGTGAGTGGGTGCCTGGGGCTTGGGGTGGCAGCTGCCTGTGGTCACTGTGCTACCGCCTGGCCCTCCTGCTGGTAGGGCTGCCCAGGGGTGTGTCCCTGCTCCTGGTCCCCTGCTGAGCTGAGTCAGCCCTAGTCCAAAGCTTCCTCACTCCTGGGGAGGAGAGGTCGGAGGAGGCTCCAGCTTAGCTCTTCAGATACCTAGTGCAGGGAGCCGTAGCTCTTCTCTCCAAGGGCTGTCCTGGTGACACTGGGGAAATCCACTCCTGAAGGGCCATGATCTGTCTCCTATCTCCACCCGCTGGTCAGGGCTCAGCCCCTCTTCCCCAGCCATGCTACATGGGGAAGGTCATCTTCTTCTGTAGCCTTCTAGGATGGAGCTGGTCTTGACTAGCTATGGCAGTTATCTAATTTATCAGATCTGCACATGCAAATATATTCCCAGTCTACTGGAAAAACCCATTCATGGACCAAATTTTCCCCAAACTCACATGCAGAGAGAACAGATATGACCTGACAGGTAGGAACACACTGGGACCAGATGTTCCTCTTGCTTCTGTTATGGCCTAACTCGGGTAAGTCATGCTCCCTTACCCAGCAGCATAGAGCAGGAGTAGCTGGGGTAGTCACAGGGTGAGATTAATCAGTGACTTGTAAATGCTTCTAAACTCAGAAAAATTTGAAAGTTAGGTGATGGAAGATGCTGAAAAGTTTGGAATGTGTGAAAAAGACCATAGTCTTTTTTAACCTGCCCTGCACACACACACACACCACACTGCTGGGAAAGGACAAAGCCCTTCCTCAGCTGGACTTCACCAAGATCAGGGTGAACCTAAAGTTGTCAGATGGCTTAAGAGGATCATGGTAGGTTTTTTGGCTTTGTTTTTTTTTTATCTTGGAGTGTTCAGCCCACATATTTGAGCTTTTCTCTCACAACTTTCTTACAAACAGATATATTGAAAGGCAACAAACTGAGCTGCCTCCTTTCTCCAGAGGGAGAGGGGTGGATAGAGGTGGGCATATCAGCCTAAGCCTACTACACTTACTGAAAAAACTTCCCTTGAAATATATGTGTGGAGTTCAAATCTATCTTCAGCTAAACCTTTGAATGAAAAATAAGTTGACAGCCTCATTCCACCCATCTGATGCACAGGCAGCACACCCCACACACAGGAGCTTGGGGTTTGGGGGAGAAGGAGGGGAGGGATTCCCATTAAGGAAACCCCGCTCACTGTCTGCTCTGGTAAGATGCGGGGGAGGGCTCCTCTCCTTCTCAGCAATATGAACATGAGATCAGTTGCCTCATAGTTGTGTAATGTCCTCACTCATTTGGGAATTCATGTGTTGGTGCTATTTAGAGTCAGTAAGAAGAAACCCCTTCTTTTGGGGATTAGGGGCTAAGGATTGCTGCTGAGCAATGTCATCGGGCTTGTGTTTCCAACTGTTCATCCTGCACCTCATGGAAACTCTTCCCTCTTCTAGGTTTCCTCTCCAACAGAAAGAGCTGCTTTACCTGGGGCTGGAGGTGGGAGTGAGCTAGCATAAATAGCTAACTGTGTGTGTTGTGTGACTTTCTTGGGGAACTGGGGGCCACAACATGAGAACTGAATGGATTTGACCTTTTGGCACAACACGGTGGCAATGTCAGCATGCTGGTAAAGAGTGACGTAGCATAGGAGACCAGCCATTTCTGGAAAACTCATCTTGACCTCCCAATCTCCCTCTAGTCTGCTCCTTGGCAACAGAGCATGAGATGGTCGCTGGTTTAAAATTATGGCAGGTAACCAACTTCTGCAGTTGTGCTATAGCTGTATCTACACTATCGCAGGTTTGGAAGTACACTAATTTACTACAAGCTCTCTTCCCAAACCAAAACAGGCTCTTGTCTTCTCTTTATGTTTTGGTTGTGATGGCTCATCCAGCTAATGGTGGCACAGACTGCTCTCAGGGAGTTGTCATAGAGTGGCAGAGCTGGAGGGCACCTGGGTTGCTTTGTCTAATCTATCCAACCAGCTGGAGCAGAGTCAGCCGCAACCAATGTCATTCCTGAAAGATGCCAGTTTAACATTTTTAAAGGCTTTGCCAATATCCTTTTTACACATCTCCTTTTCACAGAGGACCTGTCTGTGCTGCAGACAGCAAGTGCAATGGTTCAGCACTGGCCATACCCATACCTCCAAATGGAGAACTTGGATGGACCTGGCCAAAGTACATGGTAACATCACATAAAGTGGACTGGATTGTTAAACCTGGCAGGAAGCAACCAGCTTCTGTGTTAGCCCAGAAACATTAAGCAAGTGTAGGCTGAACCTGCACTGCAGAGCTGTGAGTCTTGTGAGCAATATAATTACGAGAGGAGAGACATGATACCTTCTACTCGTTCTTTTGGAAACTCTTGGAATCATGAAAATGAAATGGGGGTATAAAAAGAAATACAGCTATGGAAGACAGCTCCAAGGAAGACTTACAATAGGAGGCTGAGATATAAGATGACTCTTAGCTGAGCGCCAGGACTAGGATTTCTACAGGCCTTGATGACAATAAGCCTCTAGCTGACAATGCAGGCTGCTGTTTTGCTCTGATATAGCTACAGGGACAGTGGCACCATGCCAGCTGGGTGCTTTATTCATATTTCGTTACTCTTATAAAGATAGGCTCAAGTGACTCATATGTCACTGACCACATACTACACATTTAAAGTCATTGTCATGGATTTGATTTTGGGGGGGGGGGGTAGGTTGTTGTTCTTTTTTTTTTTTTTTTTAATTCCTTTCCCTCTGCTCTCCTCAATTTAATTATGGCCATGAAATCTGGAGATCTGTAAGGCTCTAGCAAGAGGTCTCTGGCTATCAAGTTCCCATGTTCACAATTAGCAAATGGAGACAAGAAGAACAACACTAGAAGAAAGGGATTTTAACTTAAGATGCTTAAGAGGATCTGTGATCCTGTTGTCTCATCACTGACAGGAGGGCCACAGGTGAGGAAGGTTTTGCGTTTCAAGCCAAGATTCAGGACTCTTAAACCAGTACGAAAATCAGACTTTGTTGGACTTTCTAGAGATAGACATTAGGAGGAATTCCTAGGATATAGGAGCACTAAAGGGATTTTAAACCACCTGCTGTAGTGTTCAAGAAACATTGAACAACACTGATGTCTGCTTGATCTTAACTGAGAAATTCTCATTTCCTCTCAAATGCCAATGAATGCTGACTTTTGAGCAACACAAGCCTGAAATTACTGAAATTAATTTTTTTCACATTCTGATTATCAGTGAATGCTTTCTCCTGCTTTTCTTACCCGTCTCCTGCCACAGTACCCTCAGAGATATCTCACTTAAACTTTGCACTTGCTCCTAGACAGATTCTTGCAGAGAGCAAAGGCCTTCAGCACAGTCAAGTAGAAGACAAGAGGCTTGGAAAAGTCCAGTTTGGCACCTATGGTGCTTCCCCCAGGACCTCTACACTGCACTGATGTGTGGAGAGCACAAGCACACGAAACAGGGCACACTGATTAGCAACATCATCCAGAAACTTGCTGGCATGCTTTTGAGTTCAGTATTGGTCCACCATAATTTCCATGTCATGAATGAAAAGTTATGTCTCATACTACACTCTGGCAATGCTAATTAGGCATCTTCAGCATAGTTTTATCTTATTTTAGGATGAACTCAAAAGTATAGATTCAGAATGGTACTATCCCAGAACTAAGAAAAGTAAATGTGGTGTTTTGGGAAAAGATTTCAAGTAAGTGATTGGATAGAGCTCATGAACATTTTCTGTTTCTAGAATAGATGTACAGACATGAGGAATTCCCTGCTATAAATCCCTTCTTCCCAAGAACCTATTTCACCCCTTTCTTCTGAGGGAGATTTTTTTTTTTTTTTTTAGATTTTCTCAAAGTGCAGTAGAGTGTGAGCTATAAAATATTTTACACTTGGCTTTCTCAGAGAAAACACCATACCTGTTATGACACACCTGTCTCCAAGGATCTTGCCTCTGTCCCAGGATCTTCACTGCCATCTCAGATGCTAGGGAGCCTCTTGCTCATGTCCTGTGCTGTACCACAGTAATGGGTTGTCAGTGAGAGAGAGAGAATCTCTACACATTTCCCATACAGGCACCCCAAGATGCTGGTTGTGTCCAGTCAGACCTGAAAGTAAAAAAATGAGAGAACTCAAAATTTGTGGACCATGGTGAGAAGGACAAGCATATTTAGGCAATGCTATGCTTTAATTGCCATGGCTATGGAAAAATAGCCATGGTTCTGTGCTGGTTCTTCCTGCAGCCACAACTGAGACCTTCTGTGGGCTGTGTCCCTGCATAGGTGGTCTCATGGTGAGATTTTGAATTGCCCACTGGTTCAGGGAAAAAACATTGGAATAAAAGTATGTGGTACATTGGGAAAAACATCAGACCTTCTCATGGTGCTTAAACATGGGACAGATGCAGCACCTAAAGCAAGTGATTTCTGTGTAATTCTCTTCTCAATGATGATGCTCCACTATAGAAATGAAGGATAACACAAATAGCCAAAAGCATGAATCCCCTGGTTCAGCTTTCTAAATGGCAGTCTCCCCAAAAGGCAGGTGAGGGTCTGGAGGCTTGCAGCCTACATGTCTCTCCACTCTGATGTGGTACCAAAGATGACAAGAAGATGGAGCATACTGTTGCACGTTTGATACTGCAGTGGTTTGGCACTGCAGGTTTGGGAAAAGGAGGAAACCTACCTTGAAGGTTAAAGTCAGAACTGAGAATCCCACCTCCTAATTTGTGTTCCAGGAATTTTCTGTTAGGTGACTTTACACAGACAATTGTGGCTCACTGCCCCTCTTTTTATAAGCAGGTTAGTGACAACAGCTGTCTCCTGGGGGTACCTGAGGCTGAGTAAAGCAGCGGCTGCAAAGGGCTTTAGGAACCTCAGTTAAGGGGTGAGGGTAAGAAAATATTAACTGGCTGGTAGTAAACATGCAATAGATGCCCTTCTGCATATTGACTACAAGAAAGCGAAGGGGGAAATGACTCTAAGAGCTTCTCCTTGTCGTTTTCCTTTAGAGTTCTGCTGCCTGATTCTTGTTTCTGCTTCACAGGGAAATTTTTTTTATCTGTCGTATAGGCAGAAAACTCCTGGACCAGGATTGTGAGGGTTTTTTTGGGTGGGGACAACTGCAGATAGTACTGTAAAATGTACTAAGCCTGTACATTTTAATCTCCCTATCTGGCTAGATTAAATACATTTATAGCACACAAAATGTGCTGCAAAGTAGAAGCTAGAAGGCTGGCTTTGTTGGGCAGGAGAGAGTTAATCCCTATGGGGTGCTCATGTACGTCAGAGCAGGTTCCTGTCTGTGCAGTGCTCAGCTAGGATTGAGAGCTTTTGTTCCTTGTTGTTTTTCATGATTTCTTTGCATTTAATAGTGTTTGGATTTTTTTTTCCTAATACATTTTAAAGAGTATTTCAAGCTGGAAAATGGGGGACAGTCTGAGAATCCTGTAGACTGCAATCCCCCATGTATCCTGAGATATTAAAGAACATCATAGACACAGGCAGGACAAGTCTCCACCATGGCTGTGGCTTCTGTACTTCAGCCTTTAGCGCCTGTGCCACACCCTGCGTGGGCAAGTTCCCAGTTCATCTCTCATCACCTGCCAGAGGGCTGAGCAAGGACTAACAAAAGTGGTGCAACTTGGGGTGGGGATGCTTGCACCACTTCTCCAGCTCTGCCCCTCTAGGTCTCCAAAAGGCAGCTATTACCTGTCCCAGGAGGATTGGTGACCATCAGGTGAAAGACCCGATGTTTTGCTCCCAGGTTCCACGTAAAGTCCAGCTCGAAGCATGACTCTCCTGTTTAATTTTTGTCTGAATTTAAAACACTTTGGAAGAAAGTGGTGTCATTCTCTGAGCATGAATCCAGCCCGAAAGGTTTGAAACTGACAAAGCCTGAGGAGCTTTGAATTACTGATATTTGAGGGCAGATGGAGTGTTGGATAATGTCTCTGCCCGCTCCAGAGGCAGAAAAGGTGAGCAGGGAACTCCCTGCCAATGGGCTGTCCCCTGGGCTCTGGGGAGACAAGCTGCTGTGAGAAGCTGGAGGGCATGCAGAGGTGAGGAGGCACTGAGCTGGTAAAAAAAGCTGGGGAGGGTCATCTGTGTGAAAGAAAGCAACAATCATGAGCTTCGTGAAATAGATAAAGATTAACCCAGCTGTGACTGAAGTTTTGGCCAAAACGACCCACAACGAAAGGCGAGGAAATCACATACCGCAGCCCGAAGGGCGGATCGGCGTGAGGCTGCACAAAGCAGCATTCCGAGGGCTGGGAGGATCGCCCGGAGAAACCTTCCATGGGCAAAACCTCCCCTTGCAGAATCTAGAGCTGAAGTGGGTACACCCCTCAGAAGTGCAGTGCTGGACTCCACCTGCCCCGGAGGGGATCGCCGGTAACACCGCGCCGCCTCCTCCTTTCCACCCCCGGCACCCGCATCCCCCGAATTTCCGACTGTGTGGGCGGGAGGGAAGATTTCCCCCAGCCGCCGGGGCGCTGCAGTGCCCGCGGGGAAGCCGGGCCTCCCTCGGGGTCGTTCGCCGGGCTGGGAGGCGGGGAGGGGGCGGTGGTTTCCCCGCAGCCAGGGCTGCCCCGGAGCCAGAGGTTCCAGCCGGTCTGCGGGGCGAAGTGCGGGCGGCCCCAAGCAGGGGGGCTCAGGAACACCTCCGAAAAACCTGGCAATCCCACGGAGCTACCATGAGAACTCCCCTCCCCAAAAACCCAGAACACATCAGCCCCCTGCCCCCCATCCGCCCCGCAAGGGGCGAACCCGGGCCGAGGCGGGAACCTCCGTGCATCTCGGGCACGGAGGGGAGCGGAACGGCGCTCCCCGGCCGTCCGGCGCCGCTCTCCGAGGGCAGCACCCTCTCGGCTGCGGTGTGGGCCGGGGAGCAGCCGGGTGTCCGTGGGGGCGATCCCACCGGGCTGGGGCCGCGCTCAGTGCGGAGGCAGAGCGCGGCGGGGGAGCCCCGACGGGAGTATCGGTCCCGCGGCTGAGGCGGCGCTGCCCCGCCCGGCCGCCTCACGCCGGGCTGCGGCTGCCACCTGCCGGCCGAGCGGGGCGAGGCGCCGCCCGCCGCCCCCGGCCTGCTCCCGGCTCCCCCCGCCGCCGCCGGGGCCGCCGGGCTGCGGCGGGAGCGGCTTTTGGCGAAAGGGGCCGGATTCCCCCTTCCCGGCCGGGGAGAGACCGGGATATCTGCGGCACGGACATCCCCTTCCCCTTCCAGCATGAAAAACTCCTGCCCAGGGTGTCAGTTCAGTCCGAAGCTGGGGGTACTACTGGGGAATCAGGGTCACCCTCGGCGCGTTCCACAGTGTCCATTGCTAGCACTTGTCGCACTGGCAAAGCCTGGCCGGGAAACGAATACAGGGGACATATAGAGGGCTGCCATGAATCAGTGAGGGGCTCAATACGAGGACCCTTTGGAGGGCAGGCTGTGGGTGTACCTAGGAGGCTCCAGCACTGTAGGTGTGTAGGCACAAAACTGCACTACCAGGGAGTCACAGGGCCAAAGCTGGCACACAAAGAAAGGCAGAGCAAAAACTAGGCCCTGCAAAAGTGATTCTGTCAGTGGAGACTAAGACTGTGGTGGCAGAGGAGGAGAACAGGTAGCATGACTACAACTCAGCAACCCTGATGTGCCCAGACTGGCAAAGAGTTGCAAGACCCTCAGATCACAGTGACTACCCCCGGAAAGATGCTGGGACAGTCTGTGGGATGGGATAGGAGAGGTGTACTGGGATCTTACCTGCTCCTAGTAGGATAGACCATCCATCCAAGTCCAAATATGTCCAGGGAAGAGGTAATACTAATTTTGTCCTTGGCCACTTCTCATCTTTGCTTCAGCTGCCCATTCATTAACTTGGAGGTAGAGAGAAGGCGGCGTGACAGTGCTGGAGTGCTTCAGTATCAGTGACAGCACTTTTCCCGGCATGGAGAAAGACAGAAGCACAGCAAGGGGGAGGGAGGTGGTGGGCATTGCCCCACAGCCACTGCTTACACCACTACCTGCTCTTCAGCCCCTCTGACATTACCTCTAGGTGAGGAACAGAAACACAGCTGGAGGGGGCTGCGAAAGGGAGCAGACAGTGAGGCTGGCTCTCAGCCCCCAGGTGCTCTTCCCTCTTCTTCCTCCCACTTTCCTCCAGCTGCTGGTGCTGCTCTTTCCTCCCACACAGCAGCTCTAAGAGGCTGGAGGAGACAGTAAGGAACAGGGGAAGCATTTACAAGCTGACAGATGCCACTGCCTGGTTTCTTTCCAGAGCCCCATCTTCCTTCGACCTTCACTGTCTCCTCCATTTGCTCCAAGTTGGCAGCAGTACTCACAGAGGTGTCTGAGCTGCATGATGTGGATGAAGTGGGGCACAGAGAAATGTGGGTGCCTGGGAGCTAAAGCTGGTTACTGAGGCCCTGGGAAGAAGTCACTTTGCTGCAAGTAAGGGAGGATAAATGTAAACAAACAGAAAAGTAAAGCTCATGGGTTCTTCCCCCAAAAACCAAGCCAAGATCCATTTTGCTGGAGATCTCATGGGTAGTGTGCAAGCTAGGCTCTGAGATGGTAATCAAGGGTTGCTGGTGACACTTTGAAGTGAAAGAGTCACAGGGATGAATTAATTTCCATTTTATCTGCTGTGACCTTGCTGTTCGTTCTAGTAATACCAACTTTTAAATGAATATTGTGAATTCATTCACACTCTGCATTCCCCTCTCAAACTTCCTAGAGTCATGCTGACAATACTAGAAGGTCTTGTTCTTCTTTTTCACCCACTTGAAGGGTTGTGTGCTGAACAAAGAAATCACAGTAACCTGATATGCTAGGACATGCTATCCAGACTGAAAGAACTAAAACTGCCACTCAGTCAGTCAAAAAGATAAAAAAAAAAGCTCAGGGCTAAGCCAATAAATAAAAAGATGGAAAGAAAATAAAAGCCCTGTCCCTGGATTCACATAGGTAATGGAATGGAATTGGCTTATCTTCTGAAGAGTTTCTAAAGGAACTTCCACCCATTTGGGTTTTTTTCCTTATTTTTGTTTCTTGCACGTCCTCCAACTAAAGAAAGCAAGCTTTGCCTACACTAAAATACACCAAATTGTTTGTTCGTCTGGTCAAAATGTCTTTGAAACATTTTAGGAGAAAGTGTTTCATAAGAAACACTCTAGGCATCTAAAGGCACAAAATATCCTGTTTATGAAAAGGGACAGAGGGTTCTTTGTCAGGGTACCAGAAGCTGTGCGGCACTGATCTGATCTGCTCCTGAGGAAATGCTGTCACTTGGGTTGCAGCCACTCAATTTTCTAAGAGCATTTAGTGATGCTCCAGCTAAGGCTGGTTATTGTAAGCAGGTGTAGGGGGTGTTGCTATAGATATTCAAAGGAAGGCCCATATAAACCCACTGTGACAAGGATAAGAACTCTTGTAGAGCTCTTGCAACCCAATGTGCTGACTAAGCTGCTGCAAATAATTAAAATTGCTCTATGATGACAGTCAGGAATTAAATAAGTAGGGTTTGAAAGATCATTCAATTCACCTCTCTCAGATCACTGAAAAAGACTGTAATGCACTACTGTATTCAAGAGATAACACACAGATTATACAGATTTTAGACGCAATTCTCATTATGGCAGTCTAATAGTTAATAGAACTAGTTCAGTGACTGAGGTAGGGTACATCATGTACTTTTTGTTGCGCAAATCTGTACATCCGGCTGTTCTTAGGGACATACACACCCTGCCATCATACCACCCACTTGCACAGAAAACTGCCCACAGGCAGACAAGTCCCAGTGTCACACAAGACATAGAACTCACTATTCGCAGGTCCCCAAGAAAGAGGGCAAAAGTGAGTGGGCCAGAAGATGCCTCTGTGTGCATAAGGTGTAGATTTGTTTCCCTGGTTTTAACACCTCAGTTACCAGAATCACATCCTGACCTTTCTTTTCCAGATGCAACTTCAGTCTAGGCTGAGAAGGCAGAAAAAAAGATTACGTATGCTGTACACAGTATAAAAAAAAAAATCTTAAAATAGCTTTTAAGAAAGTGTTCTACCCTCCCAAAGAAGTCAGTAGACTAAAAGCCAAGCTGAGTCTGCTCAGGCCTCAGTTTAGTCAGGAAGGCATGCCTTAGAATAAGCATGTCACAGAAAAGGTGAGGGAGAAAAGCTGTTAATGATTTTTTTATAACACAGAAGTAGTAGGCTCAAAAAGAATAGACAGTTCTTCACTGGAAACTGACCTCTGGAACTCTTAGCTGTAGGTGACCATGGGAGCTTTCATTCCAGTCCTCACAGGACATTTCTGCACTTACGCTTGTCCCTCGGCCAGGGAGGCTGAGCAGCTGTGGCCCTCCAAACTCCATGGACAATACTGACTGTGCAGGAATGCACGTCAATGCCAGGTGCCCCACTGTCTGCAATGGCTTTGCAACATTGACTTATGGCTTCTTAGATGTCCTTCTCCTTGTTTTCTGATGCCTCCAGACAACCAGAAGGAACCATCCACTTAGGCCACTGCTTTGTCCTTTTTACCTTGTCTAGTTCTGCCACCAGAAAGTCGCTGATGCTACAAAAAGCAAGACCCTTGTCTTCCTTGCTTCTTCTACCTGGAGCTTCCTCTCTCTTCTTCAAGAGTCTCACCACTAAAGCCTAGTTTCTTTTCTGTTTTCAGAGAAAACATTTTCCAAGGTTAGCTTCTAGCATAGTAGTGGGATAAGACTGGCTCCTCCATCCATTTAGTTTGTTTGGATTGCATCTGCCCACAAGTTAGTGTCCCTTAACAACTTTCATATACCAATTCTTTGCTCCTCAGCATATGAATCAGAAGACAGGGCACAGCAAAACACACTCCTAAGACATAGTGGTAACTCATGCTATCATACTGTAATCTGTAACAGCTGTAGCTTCTGGGAAAAGAAAAAACCAAACCAACAGTAGAATTAGACTATTTTATATATAGTATATATATATATAGAGAGAGAGAGAGGACATGATTGGATTTAGATCAAGAATCAAAACAGACAAAAATTTTCCATTGAATTGTAGTAGAATGATGATCACTGATTTGTCAGAGTATTATTCTCAGAGACATAGGGATGGGTTGGATTTCAAAACCACCAGTGGTGTCTGACTGTGGCCAGAAGATTTGACTCAACAACTGTCTGATCCCTGACTAAGGCGCCAGTAGCCACTGAAATTCTTCTGTGGGCCAGTGTCTGGGGCTATACATCCATGAGAGCAGAGACTGGCTCTTCTGTGAAGTACCTGGCATGCCATAGGCACAAATAAACATGCACAGCAATACACTGTTAGACTAGTAATAACGCAATTCTGAAGGACTGAAAATTGAAGGAGAAGCCTGAAACGAGATTAAAGAAAAAACTCAACAAATCAAAACACCTGCATTAAGAAAATACCCCTAGATTATAAATATCACAAAGCTAACTCCTGCTCACCTGTATTCGAAATCATTCCTTCTGTGGCACTGTCATTGCATCTCCTCTGGGACTACTGAACTTGAATACTATTATTTTTTCTCTGGAATCCAGAAGTAGATCATTAGGTTTAAAAGTTTAAAAAACCAGCTACTTACAAAAGTTTGGGGGAACGCTTTTTTAAGCAGTCAGCCTTATCAAAACAACACTCCTAATCAATCCTGAGCTTAAAAACGAAAAAAGCTTAAAGTACAAGAACCCTCTCCCTTAATTCAGATTGTCACTTTTTAAAATTTCTTTGTGCGGAATATAGGTTGAACCACTCTTGTGCAGATTCCCTAAAAATGGTAGTGAAAACCAATTGCCTTTAAACTCACTGCCTGTCCCTTTGTGGTAGTCATTTGCACAACTTTCTGTTGGCTTTCACAGATGACCAGCCACTGGACTTCAGTGAGAGGACCATAAATTGATAAGAAATCTTCATAAGCCTCAGTGTTCACAGAGCCAAATTGTTTTCTTTGAATAAATACTGGCACACTTGAGTACATTCAGCAAATCAAGAGTAAAAATAAATTCAACAAAACCAATCCTACATGTGACAAAGCCTTCTCTTGGGGGATGTTTCTTTTAAGAGAGTCTCACTGACTCAAAGACGACCAGCTGGTCCTCTAAGAATCAAGACAACCTCCAGCACTCCAGGACACCTCTAAGTGATGCTTGAGATGGGAACCTGGCACACAACATCCAGTAGCTCTTCCAAAGCATTTTCACTCTTTCAGTGCTGATACAGGCTATTAAACTTGGCCTATTCCCTGTTTCATAGGTTGTTTTTAATTTGGGTTGCTACTATTTGTAACCTCTGACATTACAACTGTGTATCACCCCAATTCATAAACAGCAATAATTTCAGTTCCAACCCTCCCCCCCCCCGCGTATGTTCTACAAAGACATCAGTCCATCAATGAGACAATGTGTGGGAGGGAGAGGTACAGCAAGGAGGGGAAACGTGTCGCCTAAAGCCATACAGGAGGACAACAACAAGGGTAGGAACATTACTGACCAAATCTGTTCAAATCTGGGGGTTCCTAAATTGGTACCCAGAAAAGCTAATGGCAGCTACTGCAAATTGTAGGAAGCAAAAGCATCACAATACAGCAACAGAACTAATTAGCATCTTCAGCTATACCATACTATTCTAAGGGAGAAGTTGTGGGTTTGTTGTTTGTTTTTAACCTTTTTCCTGTGAGAGGGAAAGAGGGAGAGTTACAGGGTGGGGAAAGAAGGTTGTGAGCTGCATCAAAAAACTTTTCTGATGGCCATTTTCTATCATAGGTGATGCAAGGCATTCACAGGTGATCTGTCTCAACTGCATTTTAAAACCTCTTGCTTGAATATGATCCTGTGGTCACACTGGATGCCAATACAGTATTTCAGTGTCTCCTTTTTTTGTATGGCATCAGTGCAGTCCTGACCAGTACAACTAAGGCATCAACAGTGAAGCAATTCCAACCATTTATAGATGGAAGTGTCCGATTCTTTTCCTGTACCATTTTCCCTCAAAAACCCCTGAATGTCAGGAGCTTTAGAGGCTATGTCTGAGGATGCTGAGGATTTTAAGGATGCTATCTGTGAAAAAATTGAGACTTTTTTTCCCAATTTGTACTTAATTCCTGGATATGCTCTGAAAACAACTGAGAAAACCCCATCTTTTTGGAGAAGAGAGGATTTTGCCATTTACCTATGGTTATGTCATCCTTAAATCAGACTATTTCGGTGATATGTTAAGCAGAGCAGTCAATGTGAAATGAATTACCAATTCTCATTATTAGAAACCATATTGAAGTTCAGTTTGTCAAAGGTATCCCAACAGTCAATGGAAAGGAACAGGCAATTTGTCACGCTCTACAACAGGGAGGGTAGATCATCCTCTCAAGATAATCATCTTTCCCATTTATGAAATACAGAGCCCAGAAAACCACCTTAGCTTATTTTGAAATAACTTAAATGGAAGGAGATGCATGTACTCTCTAAACAGGTAACATACCCTGCAGAGAATCACACCTTTGCTCTTAAAAATTTAGTGGCCTCCATTTCAGCATGCTGCCCAACTTGTTTTCTGGTCATAGGATCAGCATAATTAATTTTAATTGACTAACATTTGAACACAGTCAAACCACTGAAACCCACCACTTCTTGGCATTTATTCCTTCTCCAAGGGCAGAACCCAGCATTCCCCAGCAGATCACCAGGGGGTGAAATCTTTATGACACACACTGTTGCTAGCATTACGCCAAGTTTATGCTCCCAAGTAGATCTTTTTACTTCCCTGCTTCAGTTGGATGTACTGCTTGTGCAGTACACATCCAGGAACTGCCTAAAATTTCAGGAAATATAGTTAAGAGGGAAGCATAGGCTATTTTAAAATTGGCTGTATGGCAGAGAGAGCACGCAGTAGTAGCCAAGTAGCAAATGAACATCTGTACATACAAATTTTATGGGACTAAGGCAGTACACATTTAAGTACTTACCCAAGATTCAGAAGAAGAACTCCATCAT
The DNA here is from genome assembly GCF_026979565.1 of Vidua chalybeata. NCBI lineage: Eukaryota > Metazoa > Chordata > Aves > Passeriformes > Viduidae > Vidua > Vidua chalybeata. Next base: position 41,209,404 of record NC_071535.1, read on the forward strand.
CAGACTACTGCAGTTTTCAAGAACCATTTATAACGGGCAATTTCTCTGAAAATGCAAAGATAGCAAGAACAGCAATGTCCCGCTACCTCCTTGCTGCCAATTTACAGTATGGCTACACACAAACTTACGTCTTCCTGCATTTTGCTTGATGTCTGTGTACAGTGCATCTTGCTGTATTTCTTAAATAATTAGTAAACGCTGCAAAAAGCAAAATGTAAGCTGGCGTGAGTATTAATTACCAATTTCAAGTGCCCACCAGTATTGTCTATGAGTATAATCCTTGCTGATCCAGAAAAGGTCTATTTTAATTCCATCTTTTGTCAAAGCCATGGATGACCACCAGTGCTCCACATATTGGTGCTTTAGGTTCTTAAGGACCAGCCTTACTCTTCACTTAAATCCCAGCAGCAGTGAGACAGATGCAGTAGAAAATAGTTCAACATGACAACTACATTAGGAAACCAAGTTGTAAGGTACAAGCTCTGTACCAAGCTAAGTTTTTGCATACTACATTTTAAAACCAGTATATGAAATGGAAGGTTTACCAAATGTATTTAAGTGACTCCCAACTATTTATCAACCACTATAAAAGTGAAGCAGACCAGTTAACAAAAGTGAATAAAAGCAGCTGCTCTGCACATTAATTGCTCTTTTTTCCTACATCAAATGAAAATTCTTTCCATTTACTTGCACCTGCCTTGCTATTTTCCCCTCCCACAGCTCTACATTAGAAATCTTTGTACTTCATTATCTGAGTCCATGATTTTAGTGCTGGTATTAGACCTTTCATGAAGTGATCTGCCTCTTGGAGTTTATTGAGAGATACAGCTATGCCTGTCTCCAGCCAATAACATTCAGCCTTCCAGGAGCCTTGGGAAGAGCATAAAATCTGACATGCTGTTGGCTCTGTTGACAAAAATTTGACAGGTTCACACGCTTTTAAATAAAAATCTACCCAACAGTAGCACTTGCTCATACCTCTGTCAGCATTCCTAGATAAATGGAAATTACTTGCAATAAAACAGAGGTAAAATCTGCATTAGAACTGCTCATCTTTAGTCATACATAAAAATATTCAGGGATCCTTTTATGAAGTAGTAAGTTCCAGTATTATAAAATTACACTGATATCACAGTTTCTACCACTACCATACTTACTCTTAATTTGCATCAATGAGACAGGAAAAATATTGGGGGAGAAAAAACACGCAGTAACTTCACAAGCATTGTTAGTTCTTTAAAAAGAATCACAAAGAAGCATGTTTAACACTAGAAGCTGCAGACTGGGTTACATGACAGCTGAGTTAGTTAACTTTTCCTTATTTCCTTCTGCCACAAACAGAATCAGACACAGAGGCGCAAGGAATTTTCCAAGGGTACACACAAAATCACTGGCTGATCAGGATTGTCAAAGGCTTTCCTGGGTCCCAGCTCAGTCTGCTCCCAAGGAAAGGCTGTAGCTCCTCTAGATGAACCTGGACTCTTGCAAGTGGCGCATGACATACACAGAGAAGCTGTGAGTTGTTCATAAACAATTTATTTTATTTCAAGTATGTGCCCCTTTTGATTCTGGAGAATCACATCCTCCACCAACCAAAGACGAAACTGATTTGGAAATCTTCCACCTGACTTTTTTGCTGTTGATACCTTGACACCATGTCCCTCCTCCTCCTTGGCAGCTGAAAGTATGGCTCAGGGTGAGCATAAACTTGCACCTTATTCCAAAACGGCTAGAAATACAGTGAACAAAGAATTAGTAAATCAACCACTCAGGGAGGCAGAGGGCTATGAATATACAGACAAATATAAAACATCTTATTGGGATTTTAACCAATTTTTTTTTATCTGCAAGTATGATTAAAAACTACTTTGACTTTAGAGTCCTGCTGTTACCTCCTCCTGATTCCCCCAACAGAAATGAAGAATTCCAAAAATGCTTCATGTTTCTCATATTTTTTAATAAATATTTAAAAGTCTGTTCCTCTCCTTCCAAAAAAGCAGGTAATGTGGTATGGAGTGAACAAGACTGGACAAAGCATGAGTTTCACATGGATGAATTGCTGATTATCTCTTCTTACTATTTGGTATGGTTGTGTGCTTTGCATTTCCAGTGGCTTAGATTATAAGACATGAAGCAAGTTATTTTGGATGCTGATGCCAATCTGAGCATTATGGAAAAACTAACAGCGCCTAGGTCCTGTTACAGGTGGTCATGGACTCATGGAAGTTTCTTGGTTTAATATTTACACGGATGTTTAAAAATTATGGTCTGTGAAATATATTTTCAAAAGATGATCCTCTATTTGACAAAAAATAAAAAAAGAACCCTTGATCCAAATCCCATCTCTTTTTAGTGGTCTTGTTAAAAATTTCAATTCATCAATTTATCTTAGCACACTTAAGAGCAGAATAGAGAATAATGACATTTTTAAAAAAGAGAAAGATGCTGATCTCTAAGGAGACCGTCGCTCTTTTTTCAGAAGTAAATGACACTGAATGGTGCGGATTCGGTTCTTTGCTGGGGCAAACTCCGGCTGAAGCTTTAGTGTTGACTCATACCATTTCATGGCCTTTTCAAACTCCTCCTAAGAAAGAAAGAAACCAGAGTGCAAAGAGTCAGATTCTAAAAACAGTGAACGCATTTCTCTATGCCTTTCCCATCCCAACCAGTTATGCAGCATGATGTGAACAAAAGTAACGATACATAATACGTTGTGATTTAGGATTTTTTTCCTTCTACCATAAATAACTGATATTTTCTTGGGCTAATGACTCAGTTCTGCATAATCCATGGAAAGGAGTTGAGTTATTGCTGAGAATTATTGACCAATGTTATCACATTTTCTTTGTAATAGTACACCTCTGTATTCTTGCTGTGAAAGTAACTTCTAAAAACAGATTTCAGTCAGAATTTGAGTAGATCAAAGCTTTAAAATCATGGACAATGCAAAACCATCAAATTTTCTGAAAAGCTAATATCTTTAGAAACAACCTGAAATTATTTTGAAAAGATTACTCAATAAAAAGAGTAAACGTGAACAAAAACCCCCCAAAACTTAAAGAGCATACAATAGCTAGACAATTTCAATTGATAAGCTGGACTCCAGGCTGGTAGTTAGAAGCATTCATGTGGAAATAGCATCTATTTTTGTATAGGTGAAATCTCATTACCTATGCCACCCTGCTTTTTTATTAATTAGGAAAGCATGCCAACATCCGATAGAGTATTAGAGGAAAAAATGAGAGGAGAAAAGACCCAAAACATTCTGGGGCTTTCAGTTAGTTTCATAACTTATTTTATTCTCTTAAGTTCCTTTTCTCAGTAACTTTAGTTATGCAGTAGAGATAAGATGAATTTCTGGCCATAAAGGCTAAGTAGGTCCAGGTGAGTTGTATATCTTTATTTTTTAAAAAGATGTATTTTAATAGTGTATATAGACAGTATAAAGAAATATGAGTTTAATCTCAAATTATGTTGGGCATTAATAATCCAGATACTGAAAATGAACTTCCCTTGTGTTTGTTCACCACAACTGCGAGTTGGGTTTTACTTATTATTCCAAGCTTAGCTCTTCAAGACAGAGACCAAATTAATCGTTAATTTTCCAGAAATATAAAAATATCCTGTATTTAGATGGGTGGACAATCCAAATTACCAATTTGGATTGGTAGACAATGGTACTGTCTTTACAAAGCTTTGCCCACAGCATTCTTAAGCCAGCTTATAAAAATGTTGGCCTTAAAGTACTAAATGAGAAATAGGGGTAAGATAAGTAATAAAAGTTTTGTCTTTGTAAAGATACTACTTCCTGATGATCATACATAATTTCTTGACTGTTGCTCCTTCAAAATTATTTGTGAGAATAAGACTTTTACATACATGTAAATAGTGTCCCAAAGACAGCCATACCTGGGCAGCAGCACACTCACCATTGCTACATAGACATTTGCCAGTGTGAAATGATTAACCACGAAGTGTGGCGCTATTTCCACTGCCATGGTAGCCACAATGATGGCATCATTCCAGAGTCTGGCGTTGTGGAAGATGTTTGCTAGGCTTATTAGTGGTACATCCTGGAGGAGAGGAGCAACAAACAGTGTCTTTCCATTGCAATTGTCTCAGGATCACCAAGACAAACAGAAGAATCCACCACCAAACTGCACTCATCTGGTTCCTACCCACTTCCCTCTCTTTTGATGTTGAGAATAATGATCCAGACCTATTTTAATACAAAACTGCATTTGAGCCTTTGTGTTTACAAACAAAAAAACCTCACATCCACATCCACTCACAATAGTGACAAACATTACTCTTGGACAGAAAAAACAACTCAACAATTAACTCACTTAAGTGAATGTACATTTAGTTTTTAGAAGCTCTTAGACCATTTTTCCCTCAAAGATGAGGTGCACTCTTTAGAGACAAAAGAAGCTGTTTTGTTTGAATACCCTCCTTCAGGTCTTGTATAAAAGGAAAGGGAATATGAACAAAGGGAAGAAAACATGGTCTAACCATTAGTGCAACAGATGCACCATTTTTTGTCCTGCCTCTGCCACAGAATTGTTATTCTGATGCTGAGTAATAGCTATAAACAAAATTTTCTCAGCTAGACACTGATAGTATGTTCTTTATTTCCTGGATTTCCAGACTGTTACCTTGTCTGACTGAAAAAACTGTAGAGCCCTGGCAGCCACAACAGACTCTCTGGGAGCTGGACCTCAAACCTTCAAAGCACAAAATACAGCTTAGTACCAAGGCTTAGGTGCCTTCAACAGGACAATAAAAAGTTCTGGATGTATGTGATCCCTGATTCCTTAACCTTCACATGTCAAGGAATACCTGTGCTTGACACGTTATTCATGTTTGCAAAGCAGATATTATGGAAGTCATAGTCACAAGAGAACTTCACAGGAAAATTAATTACCCTTTATTTGCATGAGAAAAGTCAAGAGAAAGTAGCCAAAGTGCATAAAAGCAAAGAGGAGGATAAACCAAAATACACAAAATAGCTTTTCATTCAGTGCTAACTCTGAGTAAAAGTTGCAGCTCTATCTTGAAAAACAAGATCCAGAGTTTTCTCTGGAGGCAGCTTCAATATGGAGGACAAAAACAAGCCACAAATTCTAAGAGTCATACCATCTCAAGCAACATTATATCATACTTCTAGAAAAAAGCACTACTTCACCATAATCTTGACAAACTGTAGTTTGCAATTCATAGTTTGACCCTTACAAATCACACAGCTAAGGACTCCTTTCCTGAAGAGCCGACTGCATGGAAAGACAGGAAAATAAGCAAAAGCTGGGTGTGTCAGGTCTTGGTTCCAATCTTGTTTTAAAGGAATAATGCAAATAAACAGAATTATAGGAAACATACCAAGGATGTGCAGTGGGGATGTACATTTCTTAGTTGAGGCATTTCAGCTGTTAATGGCTAAATCCTCCTAATAATATCCTGAAAGCGTGAATTATTTTGTCTCGCAATTTTCAGAGAAAGGTTGAAGACCAAGATGCCAGCAGAGTTTGCATTTTTTCAGGCTGCACAATTTGTTGCCCAGGTCAAAAAGAAAAATCTGCTATGTTGAGTAAGGAGCCTATATTGCATTTATCAGTTTGCTAGGGGGAACTTGGTGTTTAAGAGCAGACATTACAATGCTCAGCACCTGGCAAGGTGAAGGGTACAGAGCACTTCAGCAACTGAAACACTAAAGAGAAGACTGTGTCCAAAGTACTGCCTTTATTTTTTTGAGCAAGGAACTGCTGCACAAAGTCAAGGACTAGTGTACAACTGACATTCACAGCCCAAATGCTTAAGATTCAAGCACTTAAGTAATTCCTTTTGATAATCACCTCTCTAAAAGCACAACCAGAAAACATACTCCCTTCTCTAAAAGCATAACCAGAAAACATACTCCCACATCTTAGGTTAGAAGACTTGTCCAGATGAAGGCTGATGAAGACTTAAAGTCCTAAAATAACAGGAGAAAGTTCAAGTCTGGGATGCCCAGAGGAGGTGTCACACCCACTGAACTGCAGGAAATTCCACTGAACCTTTTCTGCAGTTATCTTAAGAGACAGTCTAAACGAATGATGAAAATCTTGTTTTCACCTCAACCAGCTAGTATCTAATACATTACAAACACCTGATATATAGTGTTGGCCTTAACAATAGTCTGTGAAAGCTCTGCTGTGATAAGCAGAACATTCTTTCACCTGAACAGTGGGCACACACACGTGTACACACCTTCATGTGATGGGGTGCATAGTGCAATGCTTGCCGTAAACAATCAATTGCCTTCTTTCCTTGGCCTTTCACCCTCCAGTAAAGAGCTGCCATGCTAGAGAGAACCCATGAAGTCTGATTCTGGCAAAAGAAGAACACAAAAAAATACCATGTAAACACCGGTAGTGAATACTCTTCCCACCTTTCGGTCTTCCAACTTACTTGATGTACTGAGGTAGAGGATGTTACTTTAAAAGAGCATTAAACTATTTCAAAGCAGCAAAAAGTTTCTGACAACATATATGCAACAGCAAGGTAAATGAGACTGCCAAATTCCAAGCGCAACATCATTTCCTTAGGAACAGAACAGCAGTTAAATAGCTTTCAACAGCAACAACAGTTTCAGCAGCCACAACAGCTTCTAACCAGCTCTCTGATGCTGAGCATCTATATGTGCACACACATTACCCAACATATAGGAAAAAACTTAGCTAAATTAGCTGATTGGATCTGTAGGCTCCCTGCAGTCACTGGAAAGAAAAAGGATGCCCTGGGATGCAGCTCAGTCCAGAAGCCTGCCAAAGCCCAGCCTCTATCTGGCTGATTCCCAAGCCCTGTGTTACAAAGGAAAATACTGAGAATTCTGTTTCTAATCTCTGCACTAAATATTCAGCTTATTTGGATAAATCCTGGTGTCTGCAGGGGAAACTAGCATGTAAGTGAAAAAGCTAGTATACCTCTAAAGTGAAAAGAAACTAGCTCTTGTAATGTGAGGATAAGAATAATGTCTTTACTTTCAGGGGATGGACAAAGCTATATTGGAAATAATTTCAAAGTACAGCAAGTACCTCAGACAGTTTTTGGTCCAAGAGGCTAGAGGCACCAAACTATTTTCATTGAGCCCTCTTTTCCACAGTAGTTTGGGATATTGTCCCTACTAGTTGTAAATAGAGAACAGCAATCCCTGACATTCCTGTCTGCTTTGTGGGTCCTGTGAAAATTATGTCCCTAATCCTCTCATCCTAGGGTTCGCAACTGAGGTCCTTTAGCTAGAAAGCTTGGATTGGGAGAACAGGAAATGCAGGCTTGCACATGGTACCACACCTCTGCTGGAACCCATCTGACACTTCAGGCCAACACTGCACCAGGTAGAAGCAGAAGGCTGAAATAACAGGAAGCCCCTTTGAGCTGACAGCAGCATGCCAGGAGTATTACTGGAGAGGGGAGACATGACTTAACTCCAATCTCCATAAGCTCCAGGTCAATGTAGCATAAAGAGAAAGAAGAGGGTTGAGAACTGTTGAAATAGTTTAATAAATCAACAATCAGCAATGCTGCTCACTACAGGGCAGGAAACACTGGGACATCTGACAAGCTTAGGTTTCAGCAGGGAGATATGGAAGACACTTGATGGTATAAGCATAGGCTATACCTCAACAAAATACCTGTGAGGGCATTACAGATGCTAAATAGACACAAATCCTTAGTCCAAGCGCTAATACGTTCCTTGAGCAGGATTTCAGACAAAAGATTTGAGACCGGATTGACCACTACGCCAATCATGAGCAGTAAGCCCACACTTCTCATCTTCTCCTTTACACATACCTTTTCCAAAGCTTTGGCTATTCGAGTACCAACTTGTTCTAGTGACTGTGGTGAGTCGTGGTCTTTGCCAAGATTCTGTAGGACCTGTGGAAGAGGACGTAAAAGTGCTTAGATGCTGGAACCTGGTAAGAGATGTCCCCTTGCTTGTTGGCTGCTTTTTTGCCTGGCGTTTTACAAATGCTGTAACCTGCTTCAACCTAAACACCACTGTCTATCTTGAGTTGATACTACCTGTATAACACAGTGCTATAACTCCATGGCACTGAATACTAAGAGTATTCTGAGTTGGATTTGCCTTCACTAATTCATCCACGAAGAGCTATAAATACAGAGACACTAATGGTGTTTTAGGATTTCCCTCGGGCAGACTGTAGATGGCTGGGAAAGCATTCTGGCAAAATTTCATGCTGCACTGTTCTTACAGTTTTATCCAGGCATTCACTCACTGAAAGTCACCTCTGGAGACAAGGCACTGAGCTAAATGCACCTTGAATCTGCCACGGTATGGCCACTTCTGTGTGACGGCCTTTAGCTCTGGCATACCTCTTTCAGCTGACTTTCTCCAGTGTAATGCAAGCTGGCCCGACTAGAGACACCTTGCAGGTGGTCCAAAGTATGCATACTGGCTGGGAGGTTTGAGTTACAAAGGGGCTCCATGGCTGGTTCCTGCAGCTGTGTGGCAAAATCAATGTGTTCTGTAATGCTACAAATATCATAAAACAAGTCAAATTAGTTAAGAGAACAGAATAGTCATTAGAAAGCTCTCTAGTGAAAGTAAACTGCCCAGAATCTGGCAGAATCTCATTTGAGTAGCTCAAGAAGCAAGAGAAACTGGATCTTTCATCTGCACTTGCACTTTTCAAGTCTAACTGATGAAATTCCACATGATGTTTTCAAACTTAGAAATCCTGGAAGTTCTTCCTAACATAAAATCTTACACACAGTGAAGACCATGTTTACACACACTGAAGACCATGTTACTGTCCTGCTTTGTGTAAGGAACTTACTTAGGGCTCATATCCAAGATACTCACTCAATGTTTTTAGCAGAAACAGCAAGCCACGTGCTGGCTACAGTTGTAAGCTCTACCCTGCGGAGTTTCAGGCATTCATCAGGACTTGGCCAGCCAAGGCTACGGTAGTCACGCCTTTTTCCTTAAGAAAGTAAAACAAAAATAGAAGAAACTTTCTGGAAGGAGAAAGACATTCTACTTCAGTACAATTACTCTTAAAATACTTTATGCCAGTGGGTACATCCCCTACATTAGAAAAGTCACTGTCTTGCAGAGACATTTCTTTACGAACATTCCTGAATCTAAATGGACTGAATGGGACCAGTAGCACGTACAGACAGAACCAGATTGTGCACAAGACAGATTAGGAGATGAAGTTTCAAACCTGTTTCATTACCCTTTTTCCAAAACTACAGATTAAGAACAATTGCCAATCTCATTTACAGGTAATGCCGCTATTTAAATGTCCTTAAACCAAATTTGTGAGTCATCATTAATGTTCTACAGCTACAGCTGAAAACTAATAAAAGTTGACTGGTCTATCTGTTGACAGTTCCAGGTGAAAAATACTGCCAATACTGTTCAATGAGTATTGTCTAAGACAATCAGTGGCTTTTACTGTGTTCTTACACTCAAGATAGAAACCTTCCTGAAACTATTTAACACTTATACTTTTGCTCTCCCATTTTCAGAGAAGCAAAGCAAGGCAGGGAAAGGTTAAGTAACTTGCTTTATGTTAACTAACAGATCACTAAGAGAAACATGAACCTGATCTTCACATATGAACTAAAGCCTACTGAAATCTCTCCCTCAAATTTGGTGGATACTGTATCAAGTCCTACGAAACTGGCCTGTGTTAAATGTTAGGAAACATCCTCCTCTCCTATCAGAAACATGCAAACTATTTGGAACATAAGAAAAATTCACTACAGCAGTAGATTTGCACAGTGGGAAGCCAAGTTTAACAACATGCCAGTCTATCAAACCAGCTATGTAAACAATATTTCAGTATTTATTTCTAGCTACATGAAATTTTGCCCATTTGGATGCAATGCCTATTCTTCATCCAAGTTACAGTAAACCACTTAATCATATTTTGCAAATAATGAAGAAGTCTGCAATATCATGTATTTTGTAAAATATTGTGATAAAAGGGAAATTAATTTTGAAATACACAGGGGAATTTCAAAGGGAAATGGTCAGTTCTCATCACCACCACTGTGAACTATCCTACTGCAAGCTCTTACTGGCACGAAAAGCAACGGACATAAAGAGGTATGGAAATGCTACAGACATAGTTCAGTAGTCTGGGAAGGAATGAAACCCAAGTCAGATACCATCATTCCTCCGTTCTACCAAGAACTTCCCAAGTGATCTTCAATTTGTTACTTAAATTTGGATGATTTAGTTCTTGCAAAGAGGATGCCAGCAGACCCTGCCTCACAGGACTGTTGGGAAGATTACTGTACAATCGAGGGACGCTATGTAATAAAGCCTCAAAAGTAACTCAGAGGGAAAGAAGATAAACATTGAGGAAAGGACAGGTGTGTGCTCTGTTTTCATGTATTCCTTCCCTCCCCATTTAAATATTTAATTCAATAACCTACATTTGTCAGTTGCTAAAAAAATGCAGTTGTTAAAGATTTAATGTAAAAGCCTTCAAAATGTGAAATCACTTTCCAGGTCATCAAATCATCAAGGACTAAGATGCACTGTAGAACTCTGCTTACACATTAGTCCCACAACATTAAGATTTTAGCTCCATTAAAAGGTAAGAAAAGAAGTATAGGGGTCAATTACTTGGGTTTTATTCTTTGGCACCATATTAACAGATTATTCTCCAATTCCTCTCATTCAACTAGCAAAAACTCCATCTGCCTCTCAAAAATCTCATCTGTGTTGGTGCAGAACTCTACTCTTCTGTAACTACACTGTTTTGGAAGACAGATTCCAAGTTTTCCCTTATAATATTACCAAACAATCATAGCAGAACACTTGATTTTTATTTATTTACTTCATTTTTATTAGACTGAGCTTTCAGCTCTTTCTCTTTGAGTTGCATGTCTTCTGCTTAGCCAGAAGTCAGTACAAACTCTTATTCTGCATCCTGATAAACTAACTCCTCTGCCCATTCAGTTTATCAAAAGAGATCACCAAAGTCCCCTCTTTCTTTTACAACTTCTACTCACAATATCTACCTCTTTCATTCTCCACTCTCACCACCTCATCCCCAGAAGTTTTGGAAATTAACTAGAAAGTTTTCATTCAACACATAAAGTTAGGCTGCACTTCATCAAGAAAGTGCTGATGGAAGAGATTTCTTGTTTTTCCATGCACTCATCTAGAAGGGACATTTCACTATGTAGTTTTTGTAATGCTTACTTTCAGCAATAAACCAGTGTAACATAAAGGCTGCAAAGGAAATAAACCATAGTAATACAAAAGCTGCAAATGATTTGCTTTCTCTAGAAGTTGCAGGTTACCTATTGGTCCAGGAGAAGGTATCTTTGGTCCACTGATCTCTAGAGCAGTTTGGTAGAAGTTCTCATTTTCTGCATTAGTCCCTTCTTCCACATTTCTCCCAGGTGGCTCCTGAAGATCCAAGGTTTCAACTTTTGGTTTCTTTAAACGTTTGACCTGAAAAGTGATCTACCAAAAGAATAGTATTAGCAAGGTTAACAGTAAGAAACACCATGACTGTTGTCAGCTCCAATGCACTACTTTAGTCCAAAGATGTTACAGATGAGATCTTTGTCTCTCTCTTTTCCTCCCCATCTCAACTCATTCTTAAAGCCTGCTCCTTTTCACTGCATCACACCATGCAAATCAAATATACAACTTCTGACCTCCAACACAGGAGAAAATCAATTTAACTGCTAGAGAACTGAAAGGCATTTTTCATTACATATTTTACTGGTAAGATGATGACAAGAGGGATTTCAGTGTTTTCATGCTAACTAGAACTTTCGGTTAAAATCTTATTTTATTTTCAACTGTGAGCAAGAAGTTGGTGATCGATTGAAACTACTTGCTCATTTCACACCAGCCATCAGTGACTATGTCTTCTAGGCTCATAGGGGAAGTTCACAGACCTCTATCTCCCAGTGCTAAACCTCTTGAACTGTTCTCATCTTTCCCTTGCCCACAACATTTAGGCCAAGATTTAAGTAAACTAACTCAAACTCACCCATTCAGCTTCATCATCATCACCACAGTCCCCAAAACAGGAGCTAGCAAGTCCATCCTGAGATCCCTTCTTCAGGACCCGGATTCCCTGCAAGTCCATCCGACGACCTTTTACCTCCAGTGCCCCTTCAAAAGCTTCCTGAGGCCAAGAATTTTCAAACTCATCCACCAAAGCCAGCATCTCTTCAGATATCTGATCATCTTCTAAACCCTCCACTCCTTCTGAACCATTGCTTTCTGCAGTGACTGTGTCTAAGAGGGAATACCATTAAAAACTTCAAAAATTATTTTCCCTGTGCTTTCACAAATTGTACAAAAAGAATCTTTTTTTCTGTGACCCGACTTTTCCACAACCCAAGTATCACTGACTACTCACTGCACACTGCAGAGAGAACTAGTCAATGCAGACCTCCTCACCACAAATAAGCATCCCTGTTGTGCTTGGAGAAGAATGGTGAAGACAATGAAACTAGTTTATGGTTACTTGTTACTTTATGGACAGAGAGGGGCAAACATAGCTTCTCAGTGGAAAACAGACAGCTTTTCTGAAAAATCTAGAAACCATTTTATTTGCCAGAACTGATTTTGTAAGGCTGACTTACTTTCCAGTCTCAAGAAGGAGGGATCCCTCACTGAACTCTGAGTAAGGACTTCTGGATCTTCTGTACCTCCCTCAGAGTGTCCTTCTGTCATTGCTGTAGCTGACTCATAGTGGCCATCAAAGTATTTCTCCTTGCCATAACTGCCATCTGGATTTTTCTCATGACAGTGGCCTGAAAGAGAGAAATTTAATGATATACCATGAGAAAAAACTCCTCCTGGATACAAGTGGAGAAGCTGTATTGTGGAAACTATCATCTTCTAGTTTTCTGTAGATTTTCTATGTTGTTAATCTATGGATTAAAAGAATAATTCTGCAAAGTATGAAAGACTTCATTCAGTGATTAAAAAACTGATCTGCTCACTGACAAGGGAGATAATGTAAAACAGTTACAGGAAACTGTGCTATGAGATATATGCTGTGAACTACTTATGCAAGAAAAATCAGCTACTTTTCAAGGGAAGGTTGCACAGGAGATGAGAAATTACTGTTTGCTGGTACCCACTCCAAGGAACACTCCCAAGACATGTTTTAGTGACAATGCACCATATGAGGTGTTTGCCTGCCACACGAATTTTCACTTAAGACACCACAGTGGTCACCATGCTTACGTGCAAGAGAAAAAGGGCCAAGGCAGACTGATCTGGGAATGCCAGACTGACCTTCTATGCCAGCAGACAGCATGTTGGTATGACTAGTTCATGAAACAGAAAAACAAAAGCTAAGAGCTTTAATCTGTGCAAAAAATCAGAAGTTTATACAGCTGAAAATTTAACATCTATAATTTTGTGCTCAGGTTACAAGTCCACATTCCACCAAATGCAAAGATCCAGGAATAACATTGGGAAAAATCCAAATGTAGAGTCAGTAATAAGCAGAAACAAAAAAAAGCACACATTTGCAACAGTAGCCTTTGAGCATCCTTTAGTACCATATAAGCACTCAAACACTTTAAAGGGTGGCCACCTGCATCTTTGTAACAATACTTTTGATAATAAGTACATTTTAACAACAGATCCCAGATTTTCTCATAGTAATTACTTTCCACGGCCAGAGGTGCTTAGGGAACACAGCTAATGACACCATTCTCCACACGTGCTGGGAACTGCCCTGAACCCCAAGGCACAGCTACAGGGCTGACACACAGACTGGGGGCACTTGTCTCATCACACAAGAAACCTGGCCCCACTGAGGAAAACGTATTCCATGTGCACAGCTACTGCTCTAAAACCCTTCCTTCCTTTATTTCAATCACTTGTGAGTGAAAATAGTATACATATACAAATGAATTAAGAAGCCCACAGTAGAATAAACTAAAAATTAAATGCATTAGATTCTCAAGTATATTCCCCATTCTGCCTTCTGAGTGCAAACTGTATTTCTCCATGCATATGGGAAGCATTTTTTTTTCAACCAGAAGCATAAAATAACAAAAATGTGAATAAAGTACATCAGTGACCTCTTTCTACTTCACACAATGATCCTATATTACAAAGGATAATTCTAGGTTTTATGCCTTTATCAGGCCAGTGGGATGAGAGGATGGTTCTAACTCTCATGTAAGGTTAACCTGTTCCACTGCTTCTCTGCAAAGTGAAACTACAGCTTTTAGCTCTCTGCTTCTCCATCTGGGATCACTCAAGTATCATCTCTGGAGGAGAAACAGACCAGTATTTTCTCTGTGTGAGTGACCAAAATCAAACAAATTAAACTAGATTTATAAATCCTTTGGGAAAACTATTTCCTGTCCTAGCTTTTCTGCTGTATGTAAGAAGACAAACATTGTTATGAGTAAATATATAAAACAGAAGTAGTTAACTTCATGAACTCTTCTAATATCCATCCAGTTATACTCAGCCTTTCCTACTCTATCATTGATTCTTTCTTCAATCCCCTGCCCACCTCTCCCATTCTGCCAATAAAAAACTAATTCTTAAATTTTTAAATGAAACTAATTGGTTTCATTAAAAAAGAAAAAAAAAGAAAGATAAAACAATCATTTCAATATATGGAGAGCCTCACATTTAGTTATGAGAAATGGTGCACACAGAACACTTAAGTTGCCCCCACTTGACATCAACTCAGCCTGATTTCAATGCAAGTCAGGTGCTTCTTAGAAATGTGATGGCCACAATTCCCTTTGCTGAAGATCCACTCATCATGAGTATAAAGAAAGAAGCAGAGGCGTTAAAACCCAGACTATTTTTAATTGAAATTAAAATGCCAAAAAGAATTTTAAAAGTTGGAAAGCACAAGCAGAAGGAAAAAAAATTGATGGCGCTTAAAATTCTACTTAACACCAACTCTGTTAATATTAATTTACAAATACTGACAGCTAAAAACATGCTAGATGACTGTGCTGGCTTTCTTGGGATCTGAGAGCTGCTATATATAGTAAC
The DNA here is from genome assembly GCF_026979565.1 of Vidua chalybeata. Classification (NCBI taxonomy): domain Eukaryota; kingdom Metazoa; phylum Chordata; class Aves; order Passeriformes; family Viduidae; genus Vidua; species Vidua chalybeata. The sequence goes on from NC_071535.1 coordinate 41,224,429, forward strand.
CTGAGTGACCTAATTTTTTCAAATTGCTGCTTTCAGTTGTCTGATATTGCTGGAGACAAAAATGCTAGTTGAAAAACCAATGGAAGTTGAAGATCTCTAGTGAGTGAACCATGAAGCTGGTGGTACTGAAATACTACAAGCTTCTGTCAGCCAGATGCCTGAAACCCACCAGGAAGTCCAGTGGAGAAGAGTGTAAGACCAGCAAGGGAACAACACAGCCCCAGACTCCAGGCACATTAAGTCTGTAGAACTTTGGGTGCATCACTGCGATGCTTACAGCACCCTTGTCATGTGAAGGACAAAAGTCACCACTGACCTAAAAACGCCCAGCTATTTATTATTAATATTTCACATATATTCCGGCTGTCTAAATCAGCACATGTGAGTTTCAGGTGTAAAGTTCTGACACAGTGTTATTACAAAACTTGGAAGTCTAAAATTTCTACATCATATTTGGTAAGTTCCGCTTACTCCATCTTGAAAATTTACTAGAGAAGGATCACTTTCTTGCTCATTTATTTTCTGAGATCAGCTGTTGTCACTCTTCCCATTGATTCTGTAGAACTAAGCAAGCTCAGAGGGAAGTGGATCTTCCCTCCCTTAAGAGTCTGCCTTACCTTATGTATTATGAGACCTGGTTACTAAATGCCAGACAGTAAAACAAAAATCATAGTGATGATACAAACAGGTGTCTGGGCCTTTATTTAAGTGATGTAAGTAACAGAAACAGTCTGTACCAGAAAACCCCCACAGACTAGATCCTAATTTACAAAGGAAAACCTCTGGAGAAAAAAGCAAATACAAACTCTAAACTGAAGCCTTGAGACCCTGGAGACTAAAAGCAGAACACAGCATTGTTTATTAAAGGACTCTATTCCCATATTGTTACAATTTGTAATTTTTTTGGCCAACGTGAACATACTTGTGCAGCATTAGCACAAACCAAACTTTAAATATAGGAAACATTTGCTAGATTATCCATCCCATTTAGTATTAACCACCTTCATGATTTTCAGGACCCCTCTCAAATGTCCACTGAAGCTGTGGTAACTACTGCAGTTGGTAGGGCAGAAAAACCTTAGACAAAAAGTTAGGCTCAAGTGCTTTAGGAATGGGGTGAACTCTTAAGCTGAAATCCACTTAGCATAAGGAGGGAAGCACCCAGAGTGTTGACATCTGTCATAGGGAAGGAGAAATATTAGGAAGGAGAAGCAAAGCAGTAGCTGAAGAGTTGCTCCATCTATGAATGGGTAACAAACACTTATTCTGAACCATATTTAATGTTGCCACATTTCTCAGAAAAGTTACACCTGGAAACCATTATGAACTTTCCTCACTACATATGAACTTTTCTGGTGCTATGGTTAATTTTTTTTTTTTTTGTCTAAGAGCAAATTTCTGTTGATTTAGGTGGCTCCAGATGCTCAGATTGAAAGCCACTCACCTAAGGCAAGGAAAGAAATGTGGGAAGTAGGGAAAAGAGGAAAGATAACAAACAACATCCCCAGAGTATCACAAAGAAGTGCTGCACTTTGAGTAAGGTCTTCAAAAGTAATCAAACCTCACCATTAAATAAGGCACTGATTGTTCTAAAAATGCAAATTAACTGCCACTGTAGCTGTTTGTTTCTTGTGGTACATCTGACAGAGAGAACGAGGCCTCATTAAATATTTTCACTGTTTGATTCCTATATACCAACTAAAGATAGATGATTTGGTGTCATCAATAGCATTAGAAATAAAAAGTAAAATTACCTCCAAGTGTCTTTGGTCAGCACAAAATTTTTCCTGACATTTAGCTCTTTGTCAGGGCAGAAACTGAAAAAAAAAAGCCTATGGCATTCCTAACTCCACCACCTATGTTCCAGCATCCTAGGTTTATGAAAATTACTGAGTCCTAACTTCTAATGTTATACAGACTATTCCCTTGAATTTTTTTCGGTACATATTTAGAAATTACAGTGGCAGAATAATGCCTCAGAACTAAAAGTCAAGTCATTTTAAACTGAGGTACTGATTTTTTTTTTCCCTACTATTTGGAATAAACAGAGCTGTATTATCTCCTGAATTATTACAAGAGTCAAGGACTGTTGCTGTAGTCAGTGACTTGCATTAGGTTTGGCAAAATGCATGTTATTTGGAGATATGTGTCACTTAAATGATTTGCCTCTTTATGGGTAAACACAGCCACAAGAGAACTGCACTTAATACAGATGTAAGTCAGCCTAATACCTGAGTTGTCAGAGTAGAGAACAAACTTAAACCAAACTGCTAACACAAATTACTGACTCCATACTTATTTTTTATGAATGCTTAAAACTAGTATTTCCCACAGTGAAATTCAGTAAAGACAGGTCTTTTTTTTTTTTTTTCTTTTTACAGCAGGAATGACATACCACTGAGCTCAATGGAAGTAAGTTTCAATCACTGCATGCAGATGAACAGACATATACAGACATCTCAGCATCAGTGCATCACTAGTCTTCTCTTTACTTCTGCACTGCTTACACAGATGCAGATACACATAAGTAAAAGGAGGGGGTGTATTACCACTTTACATATGAGAATGAGCAATGATGCTGCTTAGAGGTCATGTGAAAAATATGGGTGTGCTCACTACTTGAGTGACGTATATTTACAATTAGGCTAAAATATATTAATTACAGAAATTAAACTGAAACCCAGCACATCGACACCCATCACTTTTATAGAACCAGTCCTGATCAGTGCTTTGTGTCACAGGCAATATAATTTACCAGAGTTTACAAAAATAATCTAGAATGAGAGAATTCACCTACCAGAACCTTTTGTGGATCTAGAACTACTGGGATCTCAGTCATCAACATTTGGGCTAAACGAGCACCTTAAGAACTGTCTTACTTTCTGCACCACAGTGACTCTGTTGCAATCTGACATTAACAAGCCAGGCAGTGTCACAGGGAAGTGCTGTTTGGGAGACCATCCTCTAGACAACATAAAAACATGAACTTTGACTTTCATGGCAACGCTAACACTGTTTAATTTTTTACCAGTGTTTAATTTTTAATTACCCTGATCTTTCAAGGTGAACATGGTAATTTCCTAAAGATCTTCTGAGACATTAAGAGCAACCATGTTATTCCAATCACATATAAACATATATTTGATTGCAAAGCATTTGCTAAGGGAAAAAATCCAAGCCACTTATTTTGACATGAGTTTTAAAAGCAGTAGGATGAGCAGTAACTACAGAAGAGACCTATCTTTAGCAGCTATTGCTGCTCTGCTCGCCTTAATAATAAATTAACATGGTTTTATTTAGATTTTGCTCTAAAATTAATGCAGTCCTTTTCTTACTGTTTCAATTAAAAAAAATACATGTTTCAAAATGAATCCCACGATTGAGCTCTGAAAGCAGAAACTGCGCAACACTTAGGACTGAACAGGTTAGCCAAAGGTCACAGGCCATAACTGCTGAACTGTACAACAGTACTGCAATACAACTCCAGAAGCAATACCAAAGAAATTTGTTGCTTTCCACACACACAAGCAAGTTGTAAAAAAATACAACTAAAAGAATATCTGGTTAATTTTTAGTGAAAAATGATCACCAAATGATAGAGCAGGTACGTAAAAGGAGAAGAAAAGTAGAAGTTTTAATTAGAATTAGCTGGCTGTGCAATACTGATCTGTGAATGTTTGCTAGGCCTGTATTTAGTTCAAGAGAAATACATCAGATTTAGCATACAATCACCGTGCTTTCAGCCACACATTACTCAGCTCCAGAACAGTAACACCAGTGGACCTCCAGTGCCTTTTACAGTTTTAACACACTGGATAAACCACTAAAAAGATGTATCTACTATGCACATATCATTACAGATTCTGTTCTGGATAACAAAGACAGATTGCACTAGGTTCCCACTCTGATGAAGCTAAGTATCCATATGGGTACTGGAAAAGAATGTCGAGTGTAGCACCCAAATTCTGAACTAAGCTTTTAATGTGTTTTCTCCCTACATACAAACACTATTTGTTAATTTTTAGCTTTTTCCTTTAATATAAATCCTCCTTTGAAAAGCCAGAATTTACAAGACAAAAAGAAACATTTTCAAAGGACAGGACAAACTGCTGATTGAAAAAGTGAAGTATTAAAAACAAATAATGAAAAGCAAAATGAAGTACTTTAAAAGCTGACTTTCATAAATTCCTCCCTTTAATAGCAAGTGGCCCTTCTTCAAAGATGATGAGAGGTGTGTTCAAAAAGGAATAGTCAAAGAACACATTACATAAAAAGCTTTCATTTGATGCATAGCAAAAAACAGGATGATCATTTATGCCATCAAAATTTAGACCAAAGCACACAAAATCAAGCCTACAGAAGTTCTTTCTTTTTTATTATTTATTCCAACAACAGTTTTCCAGTTAAGAGGCTTATATGGTAAAACTCTTCTCACTCGCAGGAAGTTTTAAAATCTGATTTGTAGCAAAAAAGCTGCCTCTAAATTGGCTTAGCTATAGATATAAAGGTGATCTATTTGTCTCATCACAGCAGTTCCGATTAAACCTTCCAAAACATACAAATGCCAACAATACAGAACCAGATTTCTTGATCATGTTGAGAGAAATATCTCACTACTACATAACAGACCAGTCCCTGACGAACAGATACAAAAATTCTCCTTATGAAATATAAAGAACTGATAAATAAAACATGTGAAGAAATTAAAGAGAAAGACAAACCTATTTAAAATAGAACGTAATGCAGTTTAGTAAGGGACATGCATGCAAAACACCCTGAAGAATTCAGCAGGCTACTCTATGACAGAGTAGAAAATATTCATCTTCCTCCCAGCATCACAGAGACTGATTACCTAAAGTCTTCACTCTTCACCCACTAAAATAGGAACTTATTTTTTTCACGATGCACATCTAGAAGCAGAAACTTACTCTGTGATTCCAGGAATAGGACATAAAACAGAAACATCTAAATATCTATATGCAAAACCTCCCAGTCCTGTCAGTGAATAAAAGAAGACTGGAAAATGTCTCTTTCAGAGGACCCTGTTTCTATGTATAGAGCAGGAAGGTAAGTAGCCCTCCAGTCTGAATTTCAGTCTGTGCCTCAAGGGTAGTGTTTTTTTCTGCTTGCTTGTTCTGAGGAAAGAGAGAAAAAAACCAAGAGAAGTAAGCACATAAAAGTTCTGAAGACAAAGGCTTGTCCTCAGTGACTTCTCCCTGGGCCAGATTTTTTTACTGTAGGTAAGAAAATAGTTACTTATTAATTTGTCACCTGCAGCAGATTCCAAGATAAAGCTTGCTGTGAATAGTAAATGACTAATATTTACAGCCCTGTACACAATACAATTCTGAAATCTGTTGATGATTAAGCAAAAGACAATTCTTAGTTTAAGTGTCACTAGCATAAGCGAAGCCTACCTACAGTGGCTTTTTCTTTGAGCTTTCTAATCTTTCCTCTTTTCCATGTATCTATTATGTTAAGCATCACATATTTTGTAGATCCTGTTAGATCCTAAGTATCTATGAACTCAAGTCTAAAAAGGACTTTAAGTACAACAGTAACCTTCTACTGAGAAATGGTATCAGATACTTGAACTCCATGAGAGTTAGAAACTCCACTATGGGTTACTGTTAGTTTCCCACTTCTCTGAATGCATGGGATTGAAACTCCAAAGCCAAGGAAAGGCCTTATGTGTGTCTCTTGATAATGATTTTGTCTGTGAGGTTTGCATCATATACAGGAATTTAAACAATATACCACAGGGACCTGATTACATGTTTTTTTTAATTCTGAAAAACTATTTTGATAGGCTGTATTTATGTTTATCTGCTTATCTCTTTACTAGGTTACACTGCTCAGCAAGAGCAGATTCATAGTCAGACTCGATCCATGACAATTTATAAATTTGTTTGGGATAGATATCCATGCAACTGCTCCTCCTAATTGGACATCAAAGCAGAGGTACTGATCACCCAAACATCATACCAGGGTTAACTGGTCAGGTAGGCCTGTCCCTTACTAATCTAAGAGAGCTTTTAAGTGCTTGACAGTTTGCCTGACAGGGCACATTCTACACAAATCCATTAAAAAGCAGAACTGTTGCTGTAAATAGGATAAAAAAAATCCTAGTGTTGATGGTTGTGATGATCAAGATTAGCCTTAAGTAAGGAATACCTGCAGAAGGTTATGTTTGACAAGAATACTGCCAACCACTCTAAATTAGAATTCAACAAGAAAACTCTCTCCTCACACTGCCAGAACAGTACAAAGCCATAGAATAGTTACTGCAGAAAGACTAAAAATTTTTGCAAGAATGTCCCTTTTCCCCAAAATGGTTACATTCAAAAAGTTTCAATCTCTTCCTCTAGGTAAATGCTGAACTGTCCTAGTTTCAGTCTCTAGTAGCCAGAACAGATGATAGATTTAAAGCTTTGAGGACAGTCAGAGCACAACACAAACTCACATGAACCAAGCAACCAACCTTAAAAGGAAAAAACAAATCAATAAAGCAGACAGATCAGGGGTAGTTAAGTGCCTGGCAGTACGTGGCTCAGCATGCAATGCTCATTTTAATCTGAGCACATGGCATTGCATGCTGCTTCCAGACAACCTCCGCATGACTCATTACAGGCTGAGGCCACACATTACCACTTTACAAGTTCTCAGATTTAGGCCAAGTGAATACAGCCTTCAAGGTCTAGGCCAGCTGCTAATGACACTAAACTACACATTATCATTTTCTCATATGTGCTTCTTTTCTCTTCCAAACATGCTTTAACCAACTCACTAATTCAGTGTGTACAGCTCAACTATGAACATGTTTGTGAAACTACATCTCCCTGGAGATGTAGCTGGGGAATTACTATTCCTACTAAAAAGGCTGTTGAACATATGCAGTAGTTGGAACTTTTAAAATAGGTCCAGCTCTAGGTGGTGCATCCAATTAAGGTTCAGTAAGAAATTTTAGCAGCTACATGTAAGTAACTGCCACTGGCAAAGACATACTCTCAAACAGAGGGGAAGACAGAGTCACAAATTTCTCATTTTCTCTACATTCTTGTCACAGAAAAGCACCACACTGCAAAGAAATGTTAATACATCTGATAATTGAAAGTATCAACTTTTGAAAACTTAGTTGGAGAGGGAATCTTTTCCCTTTGAGCAATGCCTGATGTTTCTCCTCCTCCTACATGAACATGTAGCTATTGCTCAAGTAAAGGAAAGATCCAAGTAACGTACAAAGCGTAGTCTTTTGCACTGTAAAGGCAGGTAAAAATGGGAAATGTCGTATTATATTTAGTTTAATACTGTACTGCTTTTTCTTCATACTGAATGGTTTTGCATCAGTAAACTCTCACTGAATTCTCCAACAGTTCTAAATTCCCTTCCACAGTGCAATTCTCATTTCCTCAGTCACTCCAGTGGCTGAGGCCATGATTTTCTCCTCTCTCTTCTGCTAGCCAATGGCCTTCTGATCTTGGGAAAAGACAGAATAGATACAGAACACTAAATATTGCAGGTATACCATTCTTAACAGCATGATGCAAAGTGACACTGATGACTGTTGGGAGAAGCTGTCAGGTACACTGCCATGCAGGAAATAAGCAGGCCATGTGTGTAGGATAGCAAGACATACTCTGCGTGATGAAAGAAGCTGCAGAACAAACTCACTCATTAGCATATTTAACACATGCAAAAGAGAATGACATTTGAGCAACACAGATATACTTAAGGAATCATGCATTGTTTACAGAAACCTTTAAGATTCTCAGTGCCTTTCCAGCAAGCAGCAGCTTGGAAGCAATGTGCATAAGCAGTGGGTACACAGCCTTTGGATACTGGTGTAGCTAAAAATGTCATGTTTAATGTAGTACCACATTCCTTCATTTTTCAATTTAAGCATCTCTTATCTATACATCTTTTATATAGTTTTGACAAGAAAAATGCATTGAAAGGAAAGACAGGTTTCAATGAGCTTGGCACAGCAGTATTAGGGCAAGGTCATTCACCTTCAACTTCCTTCAGCCAATCAAGAGATACTAAATGAAGACTTTTCACGGAAAAGTATGATTTATAAATCAGGCTCCAAGGAGTGAAAAGTACCAAGAAGATTGCATCTGGTCAACTATCTTCAAGATCACATTAATATTCTTAAAATTCTAAGATTACTGCAGCAAAAGTGGACTGTGGGAACTGCTTCTTCCCTTACTGGGCTAGTGGTGCAGAAACAGTAGCACAAACCCAAAATAATTGGGTCACAGAATTCTTACAGAGCACATTCTCACGTGCATTTCTCCAAAATCTTCCAATCAGAAGCACATCTGATATTTCCTGATACCCCCACTCCCCAGGGATGTTGGCTTCTACCAAGACAAAAAGCAGACGTCATTCTCCATATCACCCATCTGCCTGTATTCTGCAAGATGTTTTCACTCTACACAAGTACAATTTAACCTCCTCTTACTCCTTTAGCACTAAAGAGCCCAAATATGGTGACCTAGAGTCTACCTGTGTGGCACCCACCAGATGATTCAGATGGATGGTCACTGTACGATCTTCAATGACAGAGATGCTTGACTGCCAGAGGGAGAAAGAATCCAGCTTGATTTTCAGATTCCAGGTGGAACTTGCAGGGTGAACAACAGGTACATGGGTACACTCCTATGCATGTATGGGGCACCAATAAACAACAGAGTATTTAACTTCAAAGGATAACAAGGATCTTAGAACTGCCACTGTTTCACACAGAACCCACTTTCTCCGTGCTACTGCTAAATGACCAAGGTAAATTATTGCCCTGATGTGCTTCTGAGAGCTCTGACAAGCTGTTCATGTGCTTCATAGAATTCTGCTTGTTGTTTTAAAAACTCTAGTGGTGTTAACTCTTTTGTTCATACAGATGAACTTTACCAAAAGGCAAGAGAGACAGAAAAAGCAACAGAGAAACAAATGGTCGCAGATCCTACCCCTTTTGCAAACTCTAAGATAAATAAGAGTACTAATACATGCAGTATTCTCAATAAGGTTCAGGAACACTTAAATTTTTGCCTTCTAATATGCAAATCAAGGTGAGAAAAAGCTGGATTTTAAACATACAGAAGTGCTCAGTTCAGAATCCCGTATAATTGGAATAATTTCTGGCCTTTTGCTTCAACTAAAACACAATTAAGTTCTGAGCTAAGCTCAATACCCCTTGTTCCAAGAGTAAGCATCTTAGGGGATGTTTGTTCCATTAACATTAATGTAACGCCATTAACACTGTAAGGGATAAGCATTCATTGGACAAACAAGATACAGCGGCTTGAGAAGGAGGAAATTACTTTTACAACAAAAATGTCTAAAAGGACCTCATTTTATAGGAAATTTAGAACAAAAATTTAGCTGTCAGTTGCTGGGACTATCAAGTCAGTCATAACTAGTAGGGAATAACTGAGTTAAGTGAAAGGTGCATTTAAAAATGCAAAGTATTTCACATTCCTGTGTCTTAACACACTATTGAAAAGAAAATGACGTCATGCTTTTGCTTAATGTTTGTGTATCTCAAATCACTAAAGGGAGTTGAGGTGATTGCAGCTGTCAAACTAGTGTCAGAGGCTTGCTTAAACTGGGATGTTGATTTAAGGAAGTTATTTAATCTGTCATAAGCTTACTATTAGAGTTTCAAGTAGAGACTTTCCTTTCAGGTCAACTTCTCCCCTTTGGGTCAATTTGCTTAAAGGTGTACGCTTATTAACTTTAACTTACTTGAACTTGTAAGAACCTAAGTGAGGGATAAAGGGAAATTCATACACATATAAGCTGAAACACCTTTCCCGTGTTTTATTTTAAGGGGAAACCAGGAGTTTTGATTTCATGTGGCACAGAGTAGTGGTGCCACAAGAGGGCACTAAAGCCACGCCTAAAGCAGATCCACATTACACAACTCACTCTGAGGAAGAAGGATGAACTGCTCTCACAAACACTCACTCTACACACAAGGATCCAGGTTTCTTGGTGGCGTGCACATACATTCATAATGAACTCACACTCTCTCGACTTTGCACAGAGCAGCACAAAGCCTTTTGTAAAAGCACTATCCTGTCAAGGATGAAAGACAGTGAGACTTGAACTTGAAGCTTGAAATAAGTCATGTTTCATGTTCTGAATAGCATCAGTCTGTTCATAAGATTTTGAATTTTGGTCTTGTCTAAAAGAATGTGAAGTGCATGAGCTCATAACCAAATGGAACTTTGAGTCAGAGATAGATGCTTAGTCTGATAAAAATATTTTGAGTACAAAGTACTGTTTGCCCAGGCAACAATTCTGTTTACACATAGAAAGGAAAGTCTTATCCAACAGCAACTAACAAATCAGTATGTTTCAACGGCCAGCTGACCATCACACTAAAAATATGGTTCTCGTATTCTGTAACCTTTTTAATAAGGCTTGGCAACATCTGAATATTTACATCAGCCAGTGAAGTACCACAGGAATAATCCCACAGAGGATAGTCCTCTACAGACCTTAATACCTGATAAAAGCTACTTTCAATATTTTAAGCCATGAAGTGTGCAAGACAAATCTCAGCAATGCACCATTCAGTATCAGACAAAAATGATGCTGGCTTTCACTACTTTCACTAGCTTAATTAGCAGTCCAAATATTTCATTTCTGTACCTTTGAGAGTGTCCCTGTTTTTCACATTAAGCTTTTTACACTTGTTAACACACACCTCTTGGTCCTGTTACCTGTGGGTCAGACATGGGTGCTGAAGTTATCTGTCAAGCAACACGAAGTTTCTTAACTTGCTTCAGGAACTGACTCACCAGTAACCTAACAGCTGATGTAGCAACACCCGTAACACTGCCAAGTCACCTCTAGAACGATCACCACAGGATAATGCTGGAAGAATGAAGTCTTCCAACTGTTTTCTCAGGTATTTGGGAATAAGGCACTGTGTGGGTTCTTGCTGTATATAACATCTATATTAGATGCAACTGCCTGAACTCCTGCAGCTGTCTAAAATACCTGTCACAGGTGATAGGGTTGGAATAACTTTGGACACTTCACACATACCCTCTGTAAGAAAAAACCCCCACCAAAAACCTCTGCAGATTTAGAAATTTTTTTACAATGAAAACAAACATTTATATAAACTTGAATACAAAAGGCAAAAGTTAAATAGAAAAGTGTTGGTCTGAGATTTTTAATTCTCATTCTCATGTGCATCAAGTGACTTGGGTTTGAAATATAAATTATCTGTACCAGAAGTAAGTTACTAAAAAACAGGACCAGGCAGCAGTACAGACAGGAAAATATAAGCAAGCATCCAAAAAGTCAGTGTTAGTCTGTCACACTTCCAACGTCCTGTGCTAACAGCAAACATCCCAGCATGCTTGAGAAAATGCCTATTTCACTTATTTGAAATAAACACCAAGCACATACTGTAATCAAAAATCAGTCCATGAATTCAGATTTTTGATCCCATATTCCATCTCATGCTAGCATATAACACCCACTGACCATTTGCTGGATTCTGCCGATGGCTCACGGCAGCAGAGCAAGGAACTCCATGTCTCACTACTGAGTTCAGTTTTCATGAACAGAAGCTTTTGACAGGCGAAGCAAAAACACAGCTATCACATGGGCCTACAACCCAAAGCACAGGAAGCCTACTGCTGTTACTTTCAGAAATACTGAAGGAATGCTCATCAGAACAAGATATTAAACCAGAGAAACATATGACATTCCAAACTGTTGGTAAATTATTCAGCATAAGATACCGATCTCAAAGGACAGAAATACTTTATGACATGCCATCAAGTGAATAATAATAACGTCTTTTCAACTGTTTTCCTTGGACTGAAGGAGCAACAGAAGACTCACAAAGTTTTAGGATACTTTTAAGTGCAAAATACGATTTCTGAGTACACATTCTTGAAATCATTCTGGTTTTGGAGACTTTACCTCACTTTCATATAGCCTGTCAAGGTTCCTCTTGAGTCAGCTGAAGTTTACAGTGGGGGAAAAAATACTTACCCCAATCTTATGCAAATAAGATAGGTAAATCTACTTTTCAATTTTTAAATTTTGAGTTTGGACTTAAACCACAAATCACCATCAACGCTGAATTAACCAATATGTTTATTTTACATTCTGCTCAAGAATGTACAAAGAATATTTACGCTTTTTATCAGCTTTATATTTTCAGGTTTCTTGCACTAAAACAGAAGATGACCTAAAGGATGTTATAAAGCAAAATAGAAAATAAATATTAAGAAAAGTCCTAGAAAAAGGCAAATAGTATAAATAAATATAAAAAGGCAAATAGTATAAACAGTATAAATAGAGTAAAATACTTAAATAATGGAGTACTGAAATTTAATAAGCACATGAACATGCTAAGGCATATTCTTCTACTTCTTGATTTAGTAGCTTCACAAATTCCTTATTGACCAAATCGCTACTACAATGTATCAGATGAATATATTCATGCTCACTTTGCTAATCAGTGGCCAAGCTGGCAAAAAAGGGCAAGATAACACTTTTCTCTTAACCACTTTTGAGATGGGCTTTCCCTCACATTCAAGAAACACAGACTTCCTAAACAGCATATGCTGTAACAGCTGACCTCAAAATGAACATCCTGGATCAGGAACCATTGCAAACAGAAGCCAAGAATTAATCAAAGTCCATTATGAAAAGTTGAAGGAAGAAATACATATAAAACAAAAGATGTCATAGATAACTTGGAGTTCAGATACAACCACTGCTTGTTACTGTTTCTGTTCTGTGAATATACTTTTAAATTGCTTTCTGCTTAACTTCAAAATAGAGTAGCTATGACTAAGGTTTGACTGGAATAACTTTAACCTTGTGAGTTACAGACTTTTAGAAGACCTTACTTAAAAGTAAACAAACATTGCTTTTTCTTTTTAGAAGAGTGTGTCTCTTGTGATGAAACGGGCAAGTTCCATTACTGCTCACAGTACCTCCTAGGATTTCTCTAAGAAGGGCAATCTGAAGTTAATAGATTCATTGTGAGGTACCAGCATAGGAGTTGACATTATGGGTATCGGCAAGAGATCCATCAGCTGGGCCGCTACACCACTCACTACAGTGCACTCAGCCAAACAGAATTCATTTCTCTGCCCAGCTGATGGGCTCCCAATCACAGCAAAATGCACAGGGCCATATAAAGTCGTATTATTTTAATGGCACAGTCCTGAAATTTCACCTACGATAGCATCATCCATACTTTACCAGGAGACAGGATGGCCTCTAGTCTGTGTTTAGACAGCACAATTCTAGATGCTAAATCAGAGGAGGTTTCTCCATGTCTCTCCACTGGAGAGGCAATTTTAAAAAACCTTCAGAGGTAGTCCTAGCAATGCTAAACATCACAAGCATTTCTCTGATGAGGTTTACGCTCAATTACGCTTGAAAATAAAGAAAATATTAGATGGAAAGATACCTTAGTAACAATTTGAGACAGGAGGGATTAGAAAATATATTAATAAATTGTCTTCAAAATTGCTCATGAGTATCATATTGGCCATATTCAAATACAGACAAAGTACTGAAAATATTCAGTAGGATTGAATAAAATTAATGAATCCATCTCCAAAAACTATTACTTTTTTAAAATATAAATAGCCATTAATGACAATAAATCATTCTGTTGAAAATATTTACCAGTTTTTTGGGGGAGAGATTGGATTCTAAGTCATTCTTACATATTTTTGGAGTGTTAGGAGCAGTGATTGCAGGTCTCATACAAATAATATAATGCTGACACAAGACTGTCTATTCCTTGAAGATTGAACTCTAGAAAATGACAACCAAAGTACTGAACACACTGAAAGGATATGAATTAAAACTAAACTGCTCTTCATCAAATTCTTCAGCTGACTGTAAAACCTGAAGGGATGTAAAAAGGGGTTATTGAGCAGCCTAGCAGTAGATGTGCACTTCCATAAATACTGAATCCAGCATTCCTCATTTACCAGTAAGATATTGGTGGTGCTGTTAAGGTATTACTGACAGTCAGGAAGTAATCTGCACTCAGTGGAAGCCCTCTAGATATTCAAGAGGTCATCCTCAAGCAATTATTTAATGGACTGTAACTTTTCCATTAAAAGCAACATCTCAAACATGAGCCATAAAGGTAGAAAGCACTGTGAAGCAAAATGGTGGAAACTTGGAAAAAAAAGTCTTCCACACGCAAGGCAAAAAGACATTATTTGACTTGTGGTCCATCTTTCAGCAGTCGCTTACCGCTGCACACAGAAGAGGTGGTGATGTTGTACAGGAAAGGATAAAACTGCAAACAGCGGATCATCTTCAGGCTGCTTTCACACTCCAAGCACTTGGCTGTCAAATCCAGAGCATGTCTGAAGGCCTGCAGTGCTCCACTAATGTTGTTCTGAGCCAGGTATGCATTTCCCAGGCTCAGAAAAGTCAGGGGCTGTGAACACAAAAGCGACACACTGCAGCATTCGAAGAAGTATGTTCAGTGTTTTAAGAATGAAGCCAACTAGGAAATACCCTTGTCAAGTCACACCCTCCCAAATTTGGTGGGAAAGAATTTAGAAAACTTCCTAAACAGGCACTGCCTATTCTTACAATGGAGAACTAACAGCTTGATGCATTGGTGGTAACTAAAAGCTGTTTGGCCACAGGGTTGTGTTAGGAGTTCCATCTTTGTACAATAAAAAAAAACAGCTGTTAAATACACACAGACTGAAATGAAACATTAAGTACTTACTTATAACCATCAGAAACATAATGCTTTCTGCAGAGAATGCCAAAGGACTAAACTGAAATGCGCAAAGGCAATTTAGAATCATTAAAAGTCCACAAAAAATAAAAATATCACTAGTGTTCTAGCAGGACAGATATATTGCATTTGCCAAGAGTGTTCAGATTTACCTTCGCAAAGCTAGGTTACTGAAAACACCAATGTCACACTAGACTAGAGGTACATATTTATGCCTTTCAATTCTTTGTAAAACAATATTTTTGCCTACTGCTTTTGGCTCCTCTCCCTAAAATAAGTACTTTTTCGAAAAGTAAAGATTATAGACACCTTTTTCCCTGGGTAGAACTCAACACTTTAATACAGGCACACAGTAAAACATTACATTCATTGGCTGACTGAAAAGTCTTTCACTTGGACAATGCAATTTGCTGCAATTAACAGTACACTGCTAGAATAATGAATACAGCATTGTAATTTAAGCAGTCATTTTTCCTACTGAAGCAGTTTTTACATTCATTATCTAAAAATGTGAAGACTGAGCAGTAGCTGAAGATTTTTCCAACTCAGCTTGCATTACTAAACAGCATTCAGAAAACTGTGCAATATGATGAACAGGATTTTTTTTTCTTTTTAACAGCTTGTGCTGATGGAGCACATCTTTTATTCCCAGTAGTTGTGATTAATTTTAACTTGTATTTACTTTCCATTATATTCCAGGAAATACCATTCAAGTACAATGCCTCCTGCTAATTTTTCTGGTACAATAGGTATTACAGGACTGAGTACACCTGAAAAAAACACGAGCAGGCATTACTGTAATGAGGCAGCATTTACAAATATTTTTCAAGAAAAGCCCTACTCACACAGCATGGCTCCTCCCCTCCAAGGCTGTTTTTTTTCAGATGTTCGTAAGACACATGATTCAAGCATAGTTCTTTCTCTAGTTCCTTTTTGCACTCTTACCTGCCACCCAAATGGACTACATTCCTTTCCAACACCTGAAAATCGGTTTCTGAATGCTACACTG
Organism: Vidua chalybeata; assembly: GCF_026979565.1. Taxonomy (NCBI): domain Eukaryota; kingdom Metazoa; phylum Chordata; class Aves; order Passeriformes; family Viduidae; genus Vidua; species Vidua chalybeata. The sequence goes on from NC_071535.1 coordinate 41,240,196, forward strand.
AATAAACTTACTCTGTTTTCAGCTTTTTTATGTGCTAGGTGACTGATGGCTTGGCAGGTTTAAATGCTGTTAATCTAACTAGAGAGGTAGAAGCACAGGAGAGAAGTCACTTAAACTTCTTACTGAAGTGTCTGTGATGTGAGACCAAAATTATCTGCTAGAAAAAAGGTGTTCCCTGCTATGCCATTCCCTCCCCCTTTCTTCTCACAACTGTTCTGGCCAGTCCAGTAGCTCAAACAGCTTATACAGAAACTGCCTATATGACATAGGTGACAACCTACAGAATGTTTATCATGTTACTGTTCAGAAATACAAAAACCTGCTTTGAATCTATGGTCAGAAGTAAAGCCACCAAACAACTAGAACACATTTTCCTTAATGTATATAGACAAAACCTAGGGACAAATAAAAGTGTACAGATAAAATCAAGTCTCACAGAAAGATGTCTATAAAGATCTTGGTAGCATACACACTACCTTAAGGGTTTTAAGAATGAAGATACAATGCTGACAGCTTGACAGATCTCTGTTTTAGGTTAAGATCTTGCCAAACACCAGGATTAAATTCCTTGGAGGCACTGCTGATAATACAGGTTTTGGGAGGCTAGAAGTCTGCCACTGATTTACAAGAACTCCTCTAGATGTTTATACTCTCAACAGTCAGCATCACCCAGTGCAGTCAAGAGTTTACATAGAAATTAACATCCATTGCAAATTACCAGCTGGAAGATGAACTAACTGCATGTGCAGGTAAACACAAGTAACGTACTTAGAAAATAATGAGGGAAAACACATTCACTGCTGGGCAAACACAAAACCCCATCATCTTACCTCAGAGGCATTTATGGCCAAAGCCTTCAGCAGGAGCCTGCTGGCATCCGAATGAAGACCATAATGAAACAAGAGGTTAGCAAGGTTGACTAGAGGGATGTCCTGATACTCATGTGGAGCCAAATTATATGCTTTTTGCAAACAGGTGATAGCAAAGGTGCTATTTCCAACTGCACGCCAGTACAATCCAGCTTCATTAAGCACAAGCCATAGAGGATCTTCTGGCTATAGGAGAGTAAGGGAAAAAGATAAAAGATAAAGGATTTCTGTCTCAGGAAGACAGAAATGCCTGCTCTTTAATAAGAAGCAAACAGAACTCACTCTTGCATACTACATTGTTAACTGGATACAAATTAGATTTTGCTGTGACTATTAGCAGATTATTCAGTCTGCTCCATTCTACTCAAATGGACATGATTTACAGGCTGAACTGCAATTTAGTAGCAGCTGTTGCTCACACTCTACTCATATGAATGCTTTGTACCATGACCAAAAATCCCTTAAGATGTACAAGTGATAATGGTTAGTTCAGTACAGGAAGCAACGCTTGTGGGCCACTTCAGAGACTTAAAATTATACAAACACAGATCACAGGTCTGTGTAAAATGCTACAATTTGAAAGTCGGGCAGCTATTAAACTACAGTTAGATGCGCTTCCAGGTCTTCTGTGTAATATTACCTTTTCCTGTCAATTCAGGGTTTCAGAGTTATTTTTTCTTAGATTTAGTTATCTATTTGTTTTATGAAAGTTGACAACTGGCATGCATTAGATACTGTTTAAAGATTATAAAATAGTAAGCAATAAGTGGGGGCAGGTGAAAGAATGAAGGAAGTGTCAAAAAGAAGCACTCAAACTAGAGGAGAAATAGCAAAATTTAAAAATAATGACAAGTTGACAGAGGTAGGTAAAACATCCACTTTCAGATGCACTTTGAAATTATTTAGAGGCATGTTCTAGTTTTTAATGTTTTCATCATTCTGTATTACCCAGTTCTACAGAACATTTACAGTATAAAAGCAACTCAAAAGGTGAAATGGATGTTCAGTCCTACCTACATGTCTGAAGCCCAAATGCACGCCTGAGTAGCAAACATGCAGCTAGGATTAAGGAAGCAAAACAGTGATACTATTTTGAGTTAGTAAGAACATTTTTGTTCCGAGTTTTAACAAACCCCTCCCACAGAAGGGTTCTAACTATGGTTCTAGATGAACTGGAAGATATCATCATGATACAATAATGTTTGTTTGGAGTACCTTACATAATCTGTGATTTCAAGATTATTAATGACCTCTGTTTTACAATGCACATACATAACATTACTTGCATGTTTTTTCATTCCAAACTCCTCACTGAATTACTCTCCATTCACAGGTCTCAAGGACCTCCTATACTAACTGTGGCATTCCTGCGCTAAGTAGTTTATCATTAGCAGAACAGGTAAAACACTAGACTGTTCTTACATCAGCAGGTAGAAAAGTTCAGGCTTTTAGCATGACAGCAACGGAATACTACAGTTAAAACCGAAATATTCATGCACTGCACAGTAAGATATTAGACATGTATAGGAGTGTTCTGAACAACATAATAATAGGAATCAACTCCTACTGCTCATTTTTTCTCCTGGTTAAGGCAGATGCACATAGTAAATGGTACTGATTTTAGACTAAAAAAGTATATGCATATAATACCTTGACACAACTTCTACAAGAAAGTTAAACTGAGAAATATTAGCTTGACATGTCAAAAAGAGTCAACGTCTCTGTCAATGCTTCCTGTCATTTGACTCTCAAAGGCCCCACGCAAGATGGAGGTGGCATTCCACAGAGTTCTATACAGAGGTACATTCTTTGCCCCAGAGTGCTAATTATCCTGACAGAAGATTGACAGAGGGTTGGTTTCCTTGGAGGGAGAGTAGGGGGAAAAGCACAGTAGTGGGAAGGAGGAGGAAGAGCACAAGGCAGGCATGCAGGAAAGGGTGGCAGACAGAGGAGTAGTTCCAAGCTACTTCTCCCAGTTAAGCAAATGGCTGCCAGAATTAGCTAATATATTGCTGCTCCATATCCTCACAACAAGAACAAGCAACTACAGGGCTGTTTGGTTGACATCAAGCTAAATTAGATACTTCTCTATGTATTTCTGCTTTACTTGTAAACATTGCTTTTAAAGTTAGTTTCGTCTCAGTTACAGGCAGCAAATAAACTCCTTTCTAGTGCGTCTTTAGAAGTATAAAAACTGACTGCTTCAGAAGTATAAAAACAAATCTCAAGTAAGAATTCTGATTTCATCTCATGTGACAGATTGACATACCTTTTTCATGGCATGATCTAGAAACACTCCTATCTTCATCAGTGTAATAGTTTCATTGTTGATACGAGAATGCAAAATCTGGAAGACAAATATTTGTTTTTCCCCAAACTACTGAATAAATTTTACAGTCAAGATCTATAAGGGCCATTCAACATTTGCTTCCTTAAATCTTCTCTTTAGCAAAGGGAAGATAAATACCTTGTACTAAAAAGAGGATGTGAACACTTAACACTTAAAGCAACCAATCTCCAGAATGCACTATGAAGTTACCAGCTTGGTAGAATGCAGTAGCTCTTGGAAATGAATTGTATCAAGTGACTGTCAGATTTAAAAGAAAGATGTGATTTCAAAGAGTAAATTAAATTTCCCATTTTGTGTGCTTTTGGTCAGCATCTGAAAGAAGTCAAGCAAGTTAACCCTTTCTCCATTACTATCAGAAACAATTTGCCCACATTTTTCAGAAGTACTGATTACCTTGAAATATCAAAATCTTTCATGATCTGAATAACATTTTTAAGGCAATAAAAAAGAAGGATTTTAAACCAGAAGAGAACCAACAAGAAAACATCTCTTACTTGTCTTGCTTGATCGTCTGGCATCCTGAATTTCAAATCTAGATTAGTGTCTAGTTCCTTGACCAGTATGTTTAGAGATTCATTATTACGAGCATCAGTAATGGAAGAACAATCTGGTGCCTGTGCTTCTCCATGCCCAACAGTATCTCTTGGGATATTCAGTATTGGCTGGATTCTAGCAATAAGGAGAACCAAGACAAATTAACAGGATGTGCTGCATGTCACCATACAACAATCTACTAAGCCTTGTACTGCAGACCTCTATGAGATGCGAGCTGCAAACATGAAGAACTCAAGGATCACCTTTCCCTTGAAAAGTTAATTTATAAGGTCTTTACTTTACATTTTTAAGCACAGATTAATAAGAACAATGAACAGTGCAGTAGAGATAACAGAAGGTTCTCATATTATCCTAAAAGGGATTCTATGAAGTTTAGGACTAAACAGATATGTGATAAAAAATAGTTGATTTTTTACACTAGAACTTGATTTCAAAAACATCAAAAGGTAGCCAAATTATGCATAAAGAACATTCTAAGATGAAAACTGTTTTTTCCAAAGGAAGTTGCTGGATGTTTTTAGATGGGAACCTTTAACAGAAGCTCAATACTAGTATTATACTGACTAGGTAGAACAAAGCAGCTTTTTTACTACCACTGTTATAATTTAAGTGACTAGGGTATAACAACAATGCATTGATCTATGTAAGTTAGCTATTGCAGTACAAACACATTTATTTTATCCTATAGAATAATGAACATTACTGACTCTTCAATGACTAAGCTGATTTTCTATGCCTGTCCCGAAGGAACAAGTTGGAGCTTTCCATTCCAAAGCCTTTTTTACTGTTTCCTGGTCTTCATAGTTTTCTGTCATCATAACTAAAGCTAATATGATATATGTAACGTACAAGAGTTAACTGTAGTTATTAAATAGATGCTCACCTCATTCTCTCTCTCAAGTATTTTTTTTTGTTAATATAGTTCACAAGACATTCAGATGTGTGCTTAAATCCTCATTCTGTCTGTGCTTAATGTGTTCACTGTGTTCACCCTGGACTCAGTCAGGGAAGAATCACCATGAAGTTGGATCTGGCTATTACACTTACAGCAAAGACAACAATCAAGGAAAATGCCTTCCTTCTGTGGAAGGGCCAGAGAAAGAGGTTTGAACACCTCTGTGCTGTTGATTACTAATTGCATCCATCCTCTCCACAAAGAAAATACTCTTCACTCATAAAATAAAGATTTATAAATACAGCTTTTAAAAATCAATACTTGCCTGAATCCCCTGTTTTCTGGAGGCAAGAAGTAAGTTGGCAGTTCTTCTGGGTCAGGAATTCTGGGGAAAGATTTCATGCATTCTGACCGCTGAGGCCAAAGAATATGCTGTTTGTCCTAAGGGGAAAAGGAATTATTTTTTAATATTTTATCAATATTTTAATATTCTAATGAACAAGGCAATAAAAGGGATATTAAAAGATAGTCTGAAGAAAAACAAAACAAAACGGAGATATTTATAAGTATTATTTTTCCATCTTTTTTTAACATCAGCAGTTGAAATTTATCTTTACTTAGCTGAACTGCTTTACTTGCAGCAGATGTTTACAGAACAACTCCCTCTGTGCTCCAGTAGTTTCAAAGGATGGGAAACCAGTACAGAGAAACCAGACAGACGCTTGTATGTTGAAGAGATTTGTAATGCTACATTCTCCAGTGCTGTCACACATCAAAACTGCGGCCCAAATGCTAAGAAGTTTCACACAAACAAGGAGAGGATTCTCTTTCACCACTCCTCTGTGAAAGGGCAAAGCTCATCCTCTTCACTCACTCTGCTAGGTTCCACACTCCACACTGAAACAACAGAACGAGCCACAGGGGAAGACTGCAAGGACTGGCTGTGAACACTTTGGTTTGCATGAAGATCCAAATTCATGGACGTCATACTAGAAGTTGAAGAGTCTTCACCAAACTAGAAACAACAGAAAGATAAATTTTAATAATGGAGATGGTACATTCCTTTTTGAATTTCTCCATGGTATTTCCCTTCACCTCCCCCTTTAGGTAGTTACGCCTCACCGATGAGCTGAAATGTGGGTAGCAGAAAAAAAAAGGCATTTAAGCCTTGTGATCCACTCAGACCATGAAAGAGTAATATTCATACTGTAAAAAAGTGAACAATGAAAACACAAGTGCAAATCAAGGAAAAAATGCTAAAAGGTACGAAGCAGATACTTGTAATAGGCCACAAATAAAATTTACTTATTTAGATTGCAAAGCTCAAGATCAAGTCAGAATTGCTAAGACTCATGGCTTTCAGAATTATCTCAATAATCTGAATTTATAATTACTATAATAGGAAAAACAAAGACAACAAGAAGACAACAGCAAAATTAAAAGAATTATTCCTATTTCTTAAAATAGTTAAGGGAAAACTTCAGAACATATTCCACATTGCAAAATAACTGAAATCATAATCCTTATCTGCAGTTCTAACACAGCAGAGGTGTTGCTTAGGTGCCTGTCATTCTGAATTTTCAGTATTAGTACACACCTCACCTCCAAAACTTCTTAGTACTCTTGTACCAAATTTTCTTGGTGCAATCATAGGAAACTAAGGCTTTGGACTAAAATGAAGTTTTTGAGTTCAAGTAATTCTCTTCTCTAGGTAAAACAAAGCCTTTTACAAGAAATCCTCTCTATTTCTATAGTTCACAGTCTCTCAGCTTGTACTAGTATCAAAAGAAATATGTATTAAAATACTTTGCACTCTGGAAAAGAAAGACTAAGATTTCTCACTATAATTACCACACCCAAAATGTAACCCTTTTGTCAACCCTGAAAACATTGAAACTATATTGCTAATAAAGCAAATGGGATCCAACTTGAAGCAGTGGTATCAAGTCACAGACAAACCTGAACATATTCTACATTTTCAAAAATGTCTCCACGGTGATAGCGAACAGGCTGATCCCACTGACAGTGCAAGCGATGCTGCTGGTTGCCCAATCTGCAAATCTGGTGGTTCCCTGCAGAGCAGAAAACATTTTTTTATACTACAGAAGTGTGGTTTCTGAGAAGACAAAAGACAGCACACAGTCAACCTCTCTGGCCCCAGTTTGGTCAATCCTTTTTATTTACTCCATCAGTCCCAAGGAAACTCCAACCTCAAAAGACTCAAAAAGAAATCCCTGTTCAAGAACATATCACAATCTCTCGTTTTAATAAGCAAAACACAAGAGCCACTCAGGGCCATCTTAATATATGAAGAAGTTATATCCTGACACTTGTTTGAATATGTGCCACATTTCATTGCTTTAATGAGCATGAACACTAAAAATTGTACCTAGTTGAGCTTCTTTTGCCATCTGTGTCTCATGAATGATGTTCCTCAAGATTTGTTCCTCCTGGATGAGCTTGTACTTGTCTAAAACATCTTGTTGCCTAAGGTAATGGTCATGCTGCTTTTGATATTCCTTTAATTCATTTAATGTTCGCTGAAGTGATCTTAGAAATTAAACAGAGAAGATTTACTTTGAATGCTATTTTCCTACATTCTTGCACATTTTTAACTCTAGGCCTCTAAGTTTTCTTATGCTTAATCCTATTGTATGATTAAAGAAAAACAGAAATTTAAAAACAATTTTTCTTGAAATGTAAATAACTGCTGCAACAGAACTACAGAAGTCAGATTATATGCATTGCCACTGGGATATTTTAGTTACCTATGCTGGGCTTCCAATTTTTGCTCAAGTTTTTGCTGACATAGGACAGCGTGCTTCCTTTTTACAGCTTGCTCAAACCCTGGTTTGGCCTGTAGAGCATGATCATAACATAGGACTGAATGGTTGTACTCTCCAAGCATCTGAAGAATGACCGAGAGAGAGAATTAACTTAAATTAACTTAAATTAACTTAAATTTTAACTTAAATTTTAATTTATGGTAACAAGCAGCCTGTCACTTCTGCACTGAAGCCACTACATCTATTAAAGAAAGGCTGAAGAAGAATTTTACTGGAATTTATTTCCAAGTGCAGATAAAAGCCTTTGCTAACAGACAGACTTTTGAATAAAAGTATCTTGACAGAATCTTAAGCATTAAGCATGAGATACACATGCAGCACAAGACACACTGTAAAAGAGTAAACTATTAAAAGTCAACCCCAAAAGATTAAGTAATATTTAATTTTCTTCAAGTCTTGGAAAATAAAGATTGTATTTACTGCGTATATATTTCCTAAAGTGTAATAGCTGGTAAAGAAGTCACTGTAATCCAGAGCTGCATGAACCACAATAGCTGCATCTGCAGAGAAGTGAGCCCGATGCAAAATATTTGCCAAATTTACCAGTGCAATGTCTTTATTTTGCCTAAAAGAATAAAAGAAAATAAAAAGGAAAAAAATTACAAACTAACATTAAAGGAAGGTAAGACTGTGTAAGAATCATGCACAAGGATACATTAATTTGCCAGTCATACATTAAAACATAACACTTGCTAGAAAAATGTCTCAACTATTTATATGCCTAGTATAGCAGAAAGAGACCCAAGAATGAATAACACAGATTATTCCTTAGCATACCAACTTACAAACCAAAACCTGTTTACTAACTAGGATAACTAGAAAAGACATCTGAGAAGAAATCCTTATTAGCAATTCTTACCTTGAAGAAAAATGAAGGGCACGCATGGCACATTCTACTACTTGGTATGGCTCATTCTTTATTCGCCAGTAAAAAGAAGCCATGTTATAGAGGACCCAGGAAGAAGAGTTCTGCAGTAAAGTGAAACACATGAACTGTAGTAACTACTAACACATGAACTAAAAGGTTAATCAGGGCTTTAATTACTATAGGATGAAAAGCTGAGCACCAAAGTTGGTGCTCAGCTGCTCTAAGCTATCCTCTTCCACTGGAAAGCTGCCATTTGACAACACTTGTCAATGCTGAGGAACACTGAACTAGCATACTAATGTGTTAAAGAAACAGAATTTCTGCATTTCTGGCAGGTAAAAATACAAAATGAGGTGAAATGAGAGGCGGCAGTAGTTTAAGCACCAGCATCTTAGCTGGAGTTCAATGAGGGTTCCTAGATTTTGCAGGAAGACATTTAATGAAAAAATACACATTTCAGTACTGTTGTTTCTTCTTTGCTCTTCAAGTACCTGTATTTTTTGTTTAAAAACTCTTATTACCTTGACAAAGCAATGAATGTGGCTTGCTAGACAACATAACTATATAAATCCTTAAAGATGACAGTAACTATCTATTTACTGGCTTTGCTGATGCCTTCTCCTGCTTCTACTTGCCTATCAGAAAATGGTCTGTTTGCCTTTTGAAACTGAACTGTAAAGCAAAAATACACGTGCAAAACTGGATCTGACTGCTTGTACGAGATCTAGCTAAACTTGTGAGACCTTTCCAGCACTCTTTTTTTGTGCATCCAGCAAGATTACAGTTTCATACCTTCATGAGCCCCTCATAAATACGGTGACCTATTTCCTCTATACTTCTTCCCAGTCTCCGTGATAAGTATGTGAAGATTGGATCTTCTTTAGGTAACAGGGGTGCAGAAAGATTAACCCTTTCTTGGACACCCTAAAATAAAAATTGAATACAGGTATTTGCTGACACTTAAGATAGAAAAATATAAAAAAAGCATGACTCCAGGAAAACGTGTAGCTTGGTTATTTTACAATCTTATCTTCAAGATCTTTGGGAATTGATAGAACAATTTCACCTCTGACAGATAAATAATATGTATTATTGCAGATGGGAAAACAGTAGAAGCAGCCAAAAGCAGCCTTTGCTTGTGAGTTTTACAGGGGAAATATTCGGTTCTGGTAGTTACCAATTTCACTAATGACCACTGAAGCACTTAAGTCAGGGTTGTCAGGTTACATTCACACAGTGGAAGTATCCCTACATCTCTCCTCTTTCTTCCTTCCCCACGCACAAACATGCTTCTTTCAAAAATACAACCAAACCCAGGAACAGAGCTAAAAAAACTCCACTTAGTGTTTAGCTGTAAGAAAATCCTTATTTTTTGGTGAAAAGACTTGCAATAAAATAAATATCAAGATAAAAGCACTAAAGCTGCATCCGTATTACAAAATCTGCTCATATAATGTTGTTGACAAAACCAGTTTTCCTACCACTTTTCCACTGTGACTTTTTTAAAGCAGCTGAACTTTGTACTAGTAGGGAACAATTATCCTCTGGGTTAGGGCTTGACATTCAGACACTAAACAGACATTCAGGTTTGTTAGGAGCTACCAACAAAACTGCAAACAATTTTTTGATTTTGAATCTTCATACATTTTAAGGACCCTGTTCAGCACTCTCCAAATTTCAACTGAGGCAATTCACAAGCTAGTTGTAGTCCCAATGAAAGCTATCAATTTGCTAATGAAATGTGTTATGAAAACAAAAGACTCAATTTTCCTAAAAGTGTCCTCTAAAATAAGACAAAAAAAAAAAAAAAAAAAGAGAAACTGTATACCTGATGGAACAGGTATAACCTCTTTTACGCAGGTACTTTAATCAGGGCCCAACTGTAGTTAAAAAAAAAAGTGTGAAGCAGTCTTGGAAGATTACAATACCTTTCAACCTTGAGTGTGAACTGCCAGTAGGAGTTTTCTATTTCTCTTCCTCATGGGGGAAAATATTTACGTGCATTTGCTCACTTACCCGTAAGTGCTGAAAAGCATGAATACTGTATGGAAGATCTAGAACTTTTGTACAGTCTGGCTGCTGCAGGTCTGGAGGCACTGGGGACTTTGTGTCTATATAGTCTTCAGGGCTGAGGACGTAATAACATAACAGCAGACTGCAGATTAAAATACTGCTGAAGCTCCTAAGAGACAGTATGGTAGCTGATATAGAGAGTACACTGATTTAATCATCACAGAAATCCCCTGTTAGGGCACATTAGCCCATTTCTGTTGTATTCCCAGATTTCAGTTGAATTGGGATGTCAAGAGTATAGGATAAAGTAAATAAATTTGTCTGCTTTAGAGAAAATATCAACATTTGGATAGCCTCCAAAATGCATTAGGGTCAACCTAGTGTATCACTGCTATGATTAATGACGTATCTGCCACACAAATGGCAATGCATTCAAAATGAATGAATTTCATTCTTCAACTGAAACAAACCAACCAATCCCAAATGCAGGTGATGAGAAGTCCAAATGAAGGGGTATGACAATAAAATTGATCTTTTCCCACTTCAAGTACTCATGTGATTATGATAAAAAAGCAACTAAAACAAAACAGTCATTCCTGAAGATGAATTACCAATGAAGCTGAATGTCAAGTACACTGACTGCTCATCCTTCACTTTGTAAACACGGGACAAAATATGATCAGAAAGTTCAACAGCTTGGTAATCAATGGAATTTCATTCAAATTTAAGTCAAGACAGTTTCTGCTAAAATAAATATCTAGCTCAAAACACTGAAAGTACACTCAAGCAAATTCAACCCCCTTCTACATAACATATTTCACTTTAATTCATATGTCTGGTTGTATCAGTACAAAGTAACAGTGGTAGAACTGGAAAAATAAAAGTTTCAGGACAAGGCTAGCATAGATAGTTTGGGGGAAACAGTTTTTGTACGTTGTACCTGCTCACAACTAGTGGCAGATGTTGTTTCAGTTTTATTCCACAGTAACACAAAACAAAACTGCCATTTAAAGAAAGTCAGGGCTAGTAATTTTTCACTTGTGTTTAGAGGTACTGTTGATTTGTTTTCATTCAGTAAAAATCTTAGAATATAAAGCATGTTATTAAAGCATCTTATTACCGGATATCTTTGCTCTCTAAGGTGATGTATGTGCCATCATACAGATCTAGGTCCCCCAGGGGCACCTTTGCTTTAATGCAGTCTGGATCTTCTTTATTATGCCTTTGTTCCAGCCCTGTGTCTCTGTCCTCATTTTCCTCTATATGAATCTTTTGAGCAACTAACTGTTTCTGTAGGAAAAAACAGGAAACAGACGCATATAATATAAATGAAAAAAAATGCTATAGTTATTACAATTCAACAGTCCCACTTTTTCCTTAAAACAAAGTTCATTTGAAAAAAATCTAAAAAAAATCTCTAAATTTTGGGAATACTTCCTTATATTTTATAACATCTCTAGGACTTTTTTGGATTTGGATGGCATATAAATGCTTTCATTAAAGATAATACAACTTGAATGAGCCCTTATTTCTCCTGCTTGCCTAAAAAATGGGCTAGTAGCATTCCAAATCCATGGTAGGCCATTTAGGAAAAGAAGAAATGGTTGCTACAAGTACATCTAATTTTTCACATTTGGCTCCCTTTTTTTCCACTGTAAGACCTTGTGGAAATAACACGAGGCATTGCAACAAATCATCATCATCAACCACTTCAGTGTGCTAAGTACACTGAACATGAGTATGTGTGAATAGTACTGTACATGAATACCTGTGAAATGAGAAAACCTGCATTTTTAATTAAACCCAAACACATTTGATTACATGCTACTGTGAAACAACAGAGGTACATATACTAGTAGCAATTTGTACAAGAATTTTACGCGCTATCATAGGTAACTTGTGCTGAAAGTCATTTGTGTACCCCAAGTTGGACATTAGTGATTTCCACACCCACAACCCACGCCCCATAAAGCTTGCAAGTATGATTCTATCCACATCTAAAATGTCCATCACCACAAAAAAGATTATACTCTGATGAGAAAGGAGGAGTCCACACCAGGAGCAGTCCTGCTTATTTTCCTTTCTCCTACTTTACCCATTCACCTAAAGTTACCTCTGGTGTTATCTAGCTTTCCGCTTAGTTAGTTATCCCGATCTGATAAAACCAAAGCTGGCGCAAGAAAGGGGTGCATGGCCAGAAGGGCTGTGAGCTGTTTGCTTACCTAAGCCCTATTATATTTAAATTTCAGTTTATGAGTTTGAAGTTCATTAAAGCCCTTTTCAAAAGGGTGGTTTCAGACCCCTTCTTAATAATAAATGGGCTTGAAGAAAAACAGAGATGATTTGCTTTGTGTTCTTCTGAAATACAGTACAACAGAATCTAGTGACTTTATCTAAAAATGTTAAGATTTATGGTTAACAAGTGGGAATGATACAACTGGAGACCAGTTAGGCAAACTTGAGGCAAAAAATTCTTGAGATTAAAAAAATTTCTCATCCTTTCGTTGAAGGAGAACTTTGCCAATAATAAATTATTTGTAAAACAAAAACTATCTATATAAAACTATCTAAAACTATCACTAAAGCTATCACTATAAAGTCTATGGAAAAAAAAATCTGTATTTTCAGAATTAGTTAGTACTTAAATGTTATGCTTTACCTCCAGTTCTTTGAGGTAGTTAACTGTTGTTTCTTGTCTCATAAGTATTACCAAATCATGTGGGTTTCTCAAGTTCATTGGTGAATCCACCTGCAAGACATTTTAACAGTCCATCATGTAAGATATTCATCTAATTACAGTGATTTTAGAAGAAGGTAATTATGTTCATTCAATCACAGTTTGTCTGTTCAGAGGTTTTCTGTCCAGTCAACATTCATAATATGTCCATTATGAAAATCCATACTTCAAACAACATTGTAATTTGACAATCCAATTCAACTCATGCTTTAACTTTAAATCTATTTTAATTAAATCAGGCACACAAGTTCTAAGCATAAGAGGCAAATAAATTTCCACAACAAACATTACTAAGAGTACTTACTGCTGAAATACTAGATATCTTAAACTGCAATCAAAGAAACTTATTTTGTTTTGTAACTTTAAAATTCCTCCACCACGTCCCTCAAAAGGCATAAAGGAGTTCAGCTTCAAATCCTCTCTGCAACTAATTTAACACACTGGCCTACCATTAGGATCTACTGCCTTCAGGATTAATAGGTAAAGGAACAAAATCAAGAGGGAAGCAGGGGAAGACTGAAAACTCTGTTACAGAAGACCATGCTACAGCTTCCATAGCTACACACAGGCGTTCACAGCTCCATGAAGAGGGACGTTAGAGGCAGGTTACAGATAGAGCAGTTCCACATCAGCCCCTAGCTGGGCTCAGTTAATTATGGCACTTGACCCCACGGCTGAAACAACCCAGCCTTGCCCTCATGCCAAACTCTGCTGTCTCCCTGGGTGGGGGAAAGTCCCTAGAGTGGAGAAGATGGTGTAGTAACAGCAGCTAAGCTGATGCAAAGGCTCACTTCCAGGCTTGCAGCCCTGTTCCCTCCCATGTGTCAGTGTGAGGGCAGTACACTTGGCTGCACACCAGTTGTGGTGACCACCAGGATCTCTTGGAAGCTAACCCAAACTCAGGAGCTGAACAGAACGTAACTTCCTCCTGGTTGTTTTGTCTGAAATAGTAAACTAAATTAGTTCATGAAGGATTCAAAGGACATGAGAACAGAAACAAGGAAATAGGAATATGTGATGACAGGATGAACAGACAAGGTGACAAGGACAGCAACATCTCACACTTTTACCGTAACTGTTAGATGGTCTACATCAAGATATTTTTCCTGGATCTGCTCAGTTTCCATTCAAGCTTTCAGGATACAGAACCAGCTGCTGCATGAAGATGTGAGCACTTACCTATTTGTTAGCACTGATACCTCTAAATGGGCTGTCCACCTCCATGACATCTGTGCAAACTTGATGACATTACAATTGAATGGAAAAGTCTGCCATATATACAGGTGCAGGAGAACATCCTGAGCTACAGTTCTTCCTTTTTGTCACCTTTCCAAATAGCTTGGACAAATTTCTGTTACACTCTCTTACTTCAGAGAACTCCATCTCCAGCATATTTTCCGGTCATCCTAACGTGGCCTGTCAACAGATTACACCTTAGGCTGTACTCTCTTGGTTGTGAGCTCAAATCTACTTTCTTTGGACTACTGACTGTGAAGTCTACATTTGTTGCAAGATTCTTGACTGAGTAAGAACCTTGTCCTCTGAGATATAAATGCTTGTTCCTTTTACTAAACCCCAAGCATGGTTTTGGCTAAATTTGGCTAAGTATTCATTTCCAAAGTAAAAGCTGCAGTGCTTCTTTTAGTATGGAGCCACTTTGATGAGTGGCTACCTATATAGTCCAAACAGTTATATAAAAAACTCATTTTCTTCCTTAGCAAATTAATTCTTTTATATCACCAGATGAATAGAATAATGGGTGCTACTGACACTAATCCATTTTTACACTGTGAATTTGGAGATTCTGGATTCAACTGTTGCAAATAAAGGATGACCAAGTATTCACCATGATGCAGAGAAGCACATAAAATACCATTTAAAAAAAATCGGATGATTTTGTTAGTTGAAGTATTAAAGTCTACAGCATTTTATTCATGGTCATATTTCCTATTTCCTCCTATGGGCCCCACCTCACTTTGAATTGGCTGCACACAAAAGACGGAGTTATGCACTGAATGTAGCACTGGTTTATGCCTCACTTGCTGAAGAAACTACCACAGTATGTGCAAATGAATGAGAGATTAATTTGCAAAGAAAATAAGTTTCACTGTGTTTAAAGCACTTCATCACCCATTCCAAAATAGCACTGCTCATCTGACATCTAAAGGCCATTTGCATGATTCTACACAGTCACTGAGGGAGAAGTCAACTATCAGCTCCACTTTCAGTGATGAACAGCATCTGGGCATTTTTGGAGAAGTTATGCAGGCATCACCAATTAGAAAACCTTAGTCTGAAAAATGAAGGATGTTGGCTTATCATCCATTCAGAAACAGAATTATATTCAGGGTCACCTTCTGTTTTTAACTTTTGGTAAGACAGTCTCATGAGAGGCCAGAATTTATTATTGGAGAATTTGAAGTGGGACATTACCAACCCAGTGTGTGTGGGTTGACAGGAAAGCAATGCAAGAAGTACCACACTCCCATCAACTATCATCTGGCAGCAGAAACTAAAGTTTCAACAACCAAACAGCAATATCACTGAATTAATTCATAAAGTTATGGCGATCCACCAGGAAATCATCCCAGTTAAGGATATTTTTCTTTAGTCTTCAGATTTTCTCTTCCACATCTGACTCAGTTGGTCACCAGCAAATAAGGACTTTTTAGTAACAGCAGAATCCTTCAGCCTAGTAGAAAGTTAACCTTACCAGTGTGTAAACACAAAGCTCCTAACACAGAATTTTACTAGTCGCATTGGGTTTGCATGGCAAGGGGTGCCTTCTGTGAGAAGCTGCCAGAAGCTTCCCCTAAGTCCAACAGAGAAGACTTCAGCTGGCTCCAAGACAGATTCGCTGCTGGCCAAGGCCGAGCCCACCAGTGACTGTGGTAGTGCTGTTGTGATAACACATTTAAAAAGGGAAAAGAAGTTATTGTGGCCAGAAAAAAGCGAGAATACGCAAGAGAAACAGCTCTGTAGATATCAAGGTCAGTGGAGAAAGAGTGAAGAAGGTGCTCCAGGTGCCAGAGCAGAGATTTCCCAGCAGCCTGTTGTGAAGACCATGATGAGGCAGGCTGTCCCCTGCAGCCCATCAGGGAGCAGAGGTCCATGTGCAGCCTAGGGGGGACCTCACACCACAGGAGGTGGATACCCAAAGGAGGTTGTGAACCTCTGGGAAGCCCACACTGGAGCAGGATTTTTGGCAGGACCTGTGGCCCTCCAGGGGACCCACACTGGAGCAGCCTGTTCCTAAAGGATAGCATCTTGTGGGACTGACCCTGAGCTGGAACAGTTTGTGACAGCCCATGAGAAGGAACCACACTGGAGCAGTTCATGCAGGACTGTCTCCTATGGAAGGGACATGACATTGGAGCACAGTAAAGAGTTCTTCCTTGGAGGAGAAGGAGTTCTTGGAGGAAGCTGTGGTAAAACTACTCTGTGATGAACTGACTACAACGCCCATTCTTCATCCTCCTGTACCACCCAGGGGGGAGGAGGTAAGGAATCAGGAATAAAGTTAAGTCCAGAAAGAAAAAGATGGGTTGGGGGAAGGTATTTTTAAGATTTGCTTGTATTTCTCATTACCCTACTCTGATCTGATGCGTAATAAATTAACTAATTTCCTCAAGTTGAGTCTGTTCTGCCTGTGGTGGAAACTGTTGAGTGATCTCTCCCTGTCCTTATCCAAACTCTTGAGCTTTCTCTTGTATTTTCTCTCCCCTGTGCAGCTGAGGAGAGGAGTGATGAAGCAGCTTTGGTGGGCACCTGGTAAGCTCTTCATCACCCCCTTCTCTGTAGTGACAGACAGATGGCTTTTGAACTGACTTATTCATCTCAGATCCAGTCAGCAACACTGTGAAGACTTACAGCTCATTATCCAGCTTTCTACAACACCCATCCCTACATCAAACACATTTTCTTCACAGTGCCAGCCATTTCTACAGTAGGAAAAAGACAAAGCTGACGTATTGAGCTATGAAGAGCACCAATACTGTATTTGCTATTGAGGGCAGTAGTGACACCTCATGAAGAATACAGTGAGTAAGCTGCAAACAAAGGTTAGCATCTGCATAACTTGTGCAGCACAGATATGAGTAGCAGCAGTGATAAAGGTAAGTAGGAAGCAGGATATGCTGAAATCAGGAAGACACACTTGAAGCCCTGCAGGGCTTGTCACATGGATGCTCACACTTCCCTCATGCTGCTTGTGCTCAAGATCCACCTGGCATCTTCCTGCTTTCCTGTGCAGCCACATCCCCAAACCAGGAAAATTATACCCTGAATAAAACCACAAAATATCTCAGAACTTTCTTGTGAGCTGCTGCTTATTAAGATTCAAAGAGAAGGCAACATACCCCAAAGCTTTGGAAAAGCCCTCAGAGCTTCACTCAGCTGTCAAATAATTCTTTAGTCGGAAATACAATAATCCAAATAAAAAGATATTTGATGGATATCTAGAGACTGCTCTGGATTATGCCCCTTCCTTCCCACAACAAGACTCTAGGCAGATTTCAGAGGATATTGGTTTCACTCAGACTCATATCATGCTTGTGCTCTTACAAACCCTTGCCACCTTCACCCCTCCATGCAAAGTCTGTTGTGCCTTGTCACCTGATTCGGGACTCAGACAAGTGAAAAATACACAGATATTGTGACTTGGATCATGTTTTTCAAAATGTAAGCAACTCTCCATAAGGCTCCTCTGGGATGAAACAGAACAGACGTCAACCTACACAGCAAACACAGCCTCATGGTGTGGAGAGTGGAGACTCCTGCACCAGAACAGATGCTTTGTCCAACATACTCATTTTTAACTCAAAGTGTTAAAATGCTGATGGCAAAGCACCACATTCATTTACTCTTCCTCCAAAGTGCTGAAACTGTGACATGCAAGTTGAAGTGCTTGAAATGCAAGAATTTGACTTCAATTCCAACACAGTAAACAGGGAAAAAAAAGTTGCGCTGAAAAGCTTTCTTTGAACCTTTGACAGCTACTGTAGTTACACTGCAGAGAGCCTGCCAGTAAAACACTTTTAGAATAAGTGTTCTCTGTTCAACTTTGCCCAAAGGTGAAAGTTTCTTTATAAACCACAGTTCAAATTTATTCACTATCACAGAGTACACCAAGAACCTGATTCAGCAAGAAACACACAGAATTTGGGTAAGGAAAAAAGACATCAAGTTGAATCAAACCCTGAAGTTTTAGTCTCCTATGTTACCTTCATATATCAAAGTCTTTCAGCAATTAGACTTGCAAGTTTTGCCAAACTTCCAGCATATTTTTCCCAACAATCCAGTTACATTGCACTAGGAAGTAATTTTTTTTTTTAAATGAGGGTTGATAAATGCCTCAGTCAATTATTTTTAAGTAAGGTTTTTTTAAACAGTACTGCAGAAACCCCACTGTTAACTGAGGCACAGGCACATCAAAATCAGAACTGCTGTCAGTGCCTCTGCACACCCTAAAAGCATTATACTACATGCAGAAGGCAGATTATTAGAGAAAGAAGCTGAAAACACACAGTATTAAATGATGGCATACAGAAAAATGGGGTCCCCATATTTGTTTTATAGGCAGTGGATGTTTTGTCACTGTAAAAAATAAAGGCAATTCCCCCTCCAACAGGTTGGAACTTCTTGCAGTCTTGAGGGGGAGCAAAGGATTTGAAAACTGGTGCTTGTCTTTTGTTATATTCTTGCTGTCTTGAGATACTTTACACTCCAACATGATGCTACATGGCATTTTTGAGGGAGCCATAAAAAAATGTGTACAGGTTTCACTGCAAGACAAACTACAAAACTGGAAAATAAATACTTTGACTCATCCAAATGATGAGTAGGCAGTGTCAGAAAATACTTGTTCCAAGATTGTCACTGAAAAATTCACACAGAAAAATGATGTTGAAATGAGTTTTTATACGTATTGAGACATTTGAAAGCTTACTGCTGCAGAATCTGTTAGCAAAGAGCACTAGATATTTTGATATTATTAATACTAGCTGTGCTACAGGGAAAACACAAATTCTGAACACTTGTAGCACTTCAGAAATAAAACCTAACGAAGTTGCAGTATAATTGAATAGCTCTGCTCAACTGAGATCACACAAACTATGACTATCGTAGGTAACAGATCCAAATACATCAAAAGGAAACAAGACTTTACTTGGAACACTCCAACGTGTGTCCAGTGTGTTGCTAGTCATATTTAAGGGTACAAATTTCCAACCTGTATGTTCTAGGCAAGCCTTATATTCTTCAGTAGCCATATGCTCAGCTGAATCAAAACAAGAGATGGAGAGATCATTCAGATTACATCTGTAATGAGCAAGTACTTTTTTTCATAAAAGCAGACTGGTTCTTGATAGTCTGTTCACTGCCAAATCCTAAAAATTTCAAGTGTTCTAATATTAAAAATACAGACAGCAAGACTAATTATTAGACTTACAAGATATCTAAAAAAGATGAAACCTGAGCAGTAACTTCTTCAGCAAATGAACAACATGAAAACCCATTAACTTTTTCTGTTAAACTTTGAGGGGAATTACTTTATCCAGAAGTGTATTTTTAAAGCAGGCAGGTACATGTAATAACAGTGGATTTCAGAGTCTTGCTGACTGCGACAATGCATTATTACCCGGGATGCAACAGCTGACTTGGCTCTTTTGGGCTTTGGTGGGGTCTTCATGCCAACATGTGCTTGGGCCAATTCCAAGGCTACCCTTCACCTGTGAAGTTCACAACACAGGGAAGCCATTCCAGGCACCAAGTGTAACTCTCACCTCAGAATAGCCAGTTTTAAACAGTTGATTAGTTTCATCTTTTCAGATTGTCCAACCCTTATTTTAAAGGTGACAGCAAACAGGAAATCAAATTGTGAGGATCCTAGGAGAAACGGGACCTGGGAACACACAGTGTCCAGAGGACAAAGGCTGTATGAAAACCAGGAGCTGAGGAATCAGCAGGACATGGCTACACATGGTCAGAGCCACTGCTAGAGCACTCTGGACTTACAGCCTGAACTGCCTTGGTGTGTATTACCAAGCTCAGCTAAATCCAGACATCTTTGCACTAAAGCTTTTCTGTCAGCAGTCAAAACCTGGCATAAGATTACCTGCTGGACTACGGCAGCTGTGAGGGGCACAGCCACCAACAGCTACAGCTCAGCAGCCCTTGGGATCTGCCTCTTAGCTCATCCACCTCAGATGCAAATCTCTGACTGCTGAGTTGAGAGCAGTGGAAGCTACTTCTCTACCACCGCTCCACTGAATGAAACATTTGCATTTCTGATACCACATACAGGCTACCACAAGGCCTATTTTTATAAATTCGGATCTAGTCGTGATGTTCACAGCGACACAGACATACATAGGCTGTACTCCCCTGAGAGCACGCACTGCTGGTGAAGTGCAGTTCTAAATGACTACCTGGGACAAGGACATTAAACAACTCAGCCATTCACAAAACATTCACATTCGAAAACTTCTTATACACTTAGGTAAAGGCAGAAAATTTAAAGAGATTTTTTTTTTAACTACTATTTTTCGTAGCACATGAAGGCCTATGGTGCTCTGGTGATCAAGAGAGAAGTTTTAAACCAGAACAAGTTTTCCTTTTCTTGAGGAAAACCTCACCTATGCCTCAGAACCATTCTGCTTCAGCTCATCACCCTATGGATAGGATAACATCTAATAAACTACAGAACATTCAAACCAACCAGCCCAGATGTCTTTGCACACCCTCATAAGGAGGGACTGACAACTGTTTTGGGGAAAGCATGGCTTCACCTTACACACCTCAGTAAAAATGAACAATTTTTTTTGTGTATGTCTGTGTAGGTTTTTTTGTTTTCTTGTTTTTGTTGTTGGGTTTTTGTTTTTTTTTTTTTTATTTGGCTGCACTAGAATCTCAGCTTTCCTTGGGTTTGGATGGCTGCTTTTCCTGTATTCTTGAGCACATGGACCACTGCTCTCATCTCAACCTGTTAGCATACATGTGCACTCAGATGCCAGACAGAATAATGCATTAACTAACTCTAAAGCCATCCATGAATGAACTTGCCTTGCTGCTGCTTGAGGTGCACTCACACTCAAATCTGCAACCAAATGAACAACTGGTAGGTACTGTCTCTCAACTCTACTGCACTAAACCAGAGTGAAGCACACTACAGCACTGCAGGAAATTCTGATGTCACATTCATTGAGCAGCTGGCTGTCTTAGTTCCAAATAAGTTAGCCAGCATTACTCTTTGACTCTCCAGATTATCTCTCATGAACTTCAAAACACATAACAACACATTAAAATGAAAACAACTTTTTGCCAACTCAGATTTCTTCTCTTTGCTCCTGACAACACCCTCCCAATTCTGCTTTGGATCATCTGCCTGGAAAATTTCTGTGCTTCATTTAGTTTAATTATTCTGACCTAACTTCTTCAGCATTTACAGCAGTCCACAAAAAGGCAGCCCTTGAGTCCCCACTAGCTTGCTCAGTTTTAATCACCTCCATCAAGGCATCTCTAGAAAGACCCCCACCTCTGCTCTCGTATGGTCTCTGAGCCATGGTAGCAGCTGGTCCCCATCATTAAAGCCATGCATGACTGTATTCTGCATTGAATTTAATCTGACAACTGTCTGTCCTCTCTTTACGCCGAGTTTCTCTCTTCTCTTGAAGTACACTAGTATTTCTGCAGAGTGACTAGCTTCCTTATTGGCAGACAAGCACTGTCTAAAATCAGGTATATATCAGCCTGAACTTTATACTGTGAGTTGTGAAATGGCTTATAAACATGTGCACTGAGCTGATATAATCTCATTAAAGAGAGACGATTACTCAGTCTCTGGCTTTGCAAGAGCACACATTTGAAGGTAGACTCAGACTAAAAGAACATGAACTGATCCAGAGAATGATGTCTTTGATCTCAAAACCAGCTACTGTAGCAACAGATACAGCTTGATGGCTGAGACTCTGAAATATTATATGCACTGCTAGTAATTTGTTCTGTCATTTAGAAATGCTCACTAGAAACTTGAAAGACAGTACCTACTTAGCAAGGACTCCTGTTTACTAGATGAGATCTTGCTGACATATAGAAAATTGTTCAGTCTGTGTTAATTTTGCCACTGCTGCCAGGTTTTTGTACCACTAGGAAATCAAGTCTGAGCCAGGGTACACCTGTGGTCTTGTGTCACAGAAAAGTCAATCTCACTTGAATGCTTGAATATAGTCTCATATTAAATGCTTGCACCCTTGCTGCACTGTAAGGAGAAACAGCTAAGAGATTTTAGGTCAATAATGTATAATAATCTCACCTTTCTTCCCTCAAACACATTCCAGCAACTATATTTTGTATTTAGGTCAGGATCTGTGACTCCTGCTGTCAGCTCCTCATCCACAGGTTCTGCACTTTGGTAACAAGGAAAACAAAGCTCACAGTAGCAAACTGAAAGCTACAAGGAAGTCAGTTGTCACTGGTGCTCAGCTGCATTTTCACTGATAATGGCTCATTTAGCAGTAGGAATGTCTGGGTCTTATTACCAACTAAGTTTTCCCTACCTCTTTATTATAGGCTTTATCCAGATAAACTGAAGTAAACCAAGTGAAGACCAAGCCTGTACCTCTCTAAAAAGTTGGTAATCGTTGAAGATGTGTTTCAGACTTTAAGAATTCTAGTATTTCCAAAATTAAATCATATAAAAGCTGATTAATATCACCACTCTTTGCCACCAGCAGCCACTTCCAGTCAGAGACTGCTGTGCTGGAAGCATTGCAATGAGCAGTGCAAGGTCCAACAATGGCTGACCACCAGCAACATCCCTCAGGGATCAATACCAATTGTTACTAACACAACTCTTTACTACTGACAGCGATAAAAAGAACCACAAGTGTGGTATCCTCTGCAAAGGTGGGGAAGCGTGGCCATTGCAGGGCTGCAGCAAGACAAAGTGGTGGAGAATGGGCTGGCAGGGACCTGTCTCATGAAGTCAACAACAGCAGCCACAAGCCCATGGGATGAAACAGCCCCATGCAACAGGAAAGGCTGGGGCTGAATGAAAAACAACTTTCCAGAAATGGCATTTGGGCCCTGGTAGGGAGAACGCTGGTGGTGAGGCAGCTGCCAGCCCTTGCAGCTCAGGCAGCCAACTGCACCCACTGGGCAAGGGGTGTGATCGTGCCCCTCCACCAGGCACCCACGTGAAGGCCCCTGTCCCCACTAGGAGGGCCAGCAAAGCCCATTTGAGGTGGTGAGGGCCCTGGAGCACATAACATGCAGAGGTTTCCACTGCCAATGAATCACAGACTATCTCAGGTTGGAATGAACCCGTAAATTCTCATGATACATAACAATTTAATGAAGAATACTCTGAAAAACTAAAGCAAAGGAATGCTCTGCAGTGAAGTTGGAGGCTTTTGTCCTGTTGTTGCTATTAGGAGGAGAGCTTAAATATTTTGGAATATAGTGGTTCTACCAATTAACTGATAAATCCCTTATGAATCCTCCAAGTGCTGCTGAGTTGCTGCTTGAACTCAGACAGATTTGGTGCTGTGACCACTTCCCTGGGGAGCCTGTTCCAGTGACCAACCAACTTGTCTGTGAAGAACCTTTTCCCAATGTCCAGTCTGAACTTGCCCTGGAACAGCTTCATTCCATTTCCTCATGTCCTCTCACCAGTCACCAGGGAGAGGAGATCAGCACCTTCCCCTCCACTGCTCTGCTTGAGGAAGTTGTAGGCTTGGATGATGTCTCCTCAGAACTAGGCTAAAGGAGCTCAGTGACCTCAGCTGCTTCTTGTAAGTCTTACCCTTGAGAGCTTCCATCCTCCTGGTTGCTCTCCTCTGGGAGGACACACAGTCTAAGAGTTTAACGTCCTTATCCTGAGGCTCCCAAAACTGCATGCAACACTCAAGGTGTGACTGCACCTGTCCAGTGGAGAGTGGGACAGGTAGAGACTGTCACTTTTGCTGTTAACTACAGGACCATTGCTACATTTTGGCACTTAAAACAACGTTGGAGTTCACTAAAAAACTTGTCCAATGATTCCCCAAAACACAAGAAAGTGGAAAAAAATAAATTCAGAAGTGCCATGCAGAGTTTGCAATAGCAATAACCACAAATTTAAACATCATTTTCATGAGAGTCAGGGACATGACAGTAACAGATGCCAAAATACATCTAATTACAAAAAACTCACTGGACAATTCACAGCACAACATTACAAGTACTGAAGAATCTGGCTTCTCATAGTCCAAGTAATAACATACTTATAATTGGAATTTCCTTGCTGGAAATGGCTGAATTAATTTTGACCATGCAAGTAAGAGAAGTTATTCCATGGATTGTGTTTTCTCACCTCACCTACAGGCCTTGAGAACTTGACAGAGGGAACACGCAAATGCCCCTGCTTACAAAGCATTTGTAATAGAAAAGACAAATGCACAGCAATGGTATAGTGGAAGCTTCTACCTTGTACCATCAGTTAGCTGACATCATGAAATGCCATTTCTTAAAATAAGTAATGAATTTAGCTAGTAAGATTTTCAAGCCATTCTAATTGGATTTTTTCCAAATCACAGCTGTTTAATAATAATCAAAATCAACACCTGGCCCAAATTTTATAATATACACTCAGTATACACAAAATGCTTCCAGACCATTATCGTATACTTGCACCACTTTCCCACTATGATAAGTCAGGAAAAGAGATGAGATAGCACTGGAAGTGGTGTCATTAATTGATTTATTATTAATGAGGGTGTTAAGAGTGCCTGGATCCACCCAGACAGCCGAAGTGCAGGAGAACCATAAAGTCAGCAGGAGTTTCCGGCAGAGAAAAGTCTGCTCCACCTGTCTGAGGACCTCAATGCATTTTGACAGGAAAACCCGACCAAAAATCCTCACAAATAGAAGCTGATAATGGACATTCATGTCTCAATTTTTTGTACAGGGGGAAGGCCACATTGCTTGCTACAGCGATCAACTCTTCCACTCCAGAGGGAAACGGACAGATCTGACACAAAAGCAAATTTCTAGTACTGCTCCCTTTACAACAAAGAGGAAAGCAAGCAACTAAGAAAAAGCCTAAATATGAGCTACAGTTCGACTCTTTCAAGCCGCTTAGTGAACGTGAGGCACAGCCCACTATCAAAATAAGACATTTTGACTAAACCCACATGGCGTGCGTGCTCTCCTGCCCGAGCACACGCGCCACCGTTTCACTTTCCTACTTCCAGGAGGAAGGAAAAGCGGTCGGGTCGGGTGCGGCTGGATGTGAAAAATCGCAAACTCACTGACATGTCCTCCCCTCGGCGAGGAGCCTGGGGGTGCCGGGGCCGGCCCCGCTCGGGTCCCGGTTGCGGTAACGCTGCTTCCGCCACCAAAGCGGGACCCGGCCTCGTGCCGGAGGCTCCCCGGGAGCGGCCCCTAGGCAGGAACCGTCGCCGCTCCAGATTTCCAGCCGAAACCCATCCTCGCCTCACCCCGACTCACCAACCGCCCCTCCCCGTTGCCTCGCCTCGGGGCTTCGGCGAACTTAAGCCACGTTTCACAAGCGACGCCACTTCGTTGCGGGAGACACCCGTGCCGGGGCCGCGGGAGCGACCGGCACCGCCGCCCTGCTGCTGCAGCGGCTGCGGGAACAGGCAGGGCTTCGCACCGGGCCGAGCAGCCCCGTGCCCCGCAGCTCGGGGCACACCAGGGCTATGGGTGAGCGACAGCGCGGACAAGGGCTCTCCGTGCCTCCGCAGGCGGGTGGGCAGCGCCCCGCGTCTCTCGGGCCGCTCACCTGCTGCTGGATCTTCCCGTCCTCGGTGACCACCCAGTGGGTGGTAGCAGCGGCGGGCCGCGTCCCCGAGGCCAGAAGCGAGCACAGGCCCAGGGCCCAGCCGGAGAAGACCCATACCCGCCCCAGCCCGCCCCGCCCGAACACTCCAGCCACCGCCATCTTCTCCAATCCCGGCCTGCTCGCAGCCCCCGGAAGCGGAACGGCCGCCGCCGCCATTTTGGGAGCGGGCGGTGCCGCGCGCTCGGACCGGTGCGGCCGCGCCGGGGGGCGGGGCGGGGCGGGGCGGGGGCGGGGGCGGGCCCGGGTCGGTGCCCGAGGCGGCGCCGTGAGCTCCCGGCCGGAGCGCTTTCAGTGCCGGGGCAGCCCCGGGCTGAGGGGCGGCACAGCAGCGGGCGCGCAGCCCTGGAGCACTGTTAGAGCACCGCGCACCGACTGCCACGCGCGGGGAGCCGGGTCCGCCCAACGGCGCCTTCCCGCAACCCTGGCAGCCGCCGGTAACGGCCGAGCTGCTGTCTCGAGCACAAGGCCGGCGTTAAATGCCAACAAGCGCCGTGTAGCGACACGCTGAGCGCTTCAATTTAAAAGAGGTAATTTTTGTCCGGGGCACTGGAACATTTGCCACCACAGCTCGAGGGAACGACTTTGTGCCCAGCGCAAAGCAAGCCGTACCTGCAGTCATGCACACACAGTTAATGCCAGCCTTCCCAGGAGCTGGATGAAGAGAGCTCTGAAGGCCACATCCCTTCTAATGCTTTTCAGTTACACAGGAAAACCCGAACTTTTCCTGTTCTAGTTGACAGTAAATACCAACCCAGCAGCGGGAGCCTGTTTCCCCAGTACCGAGAGAAATCTAAAAGCTGCCACGTTCAAATGTTGTTCTGTTCAATCTTTTTGCAGTCCAGCTTCTTGGGAACACCAAACTTCCTGGTGCCTATTAAACAGCAACATTCATTTGCAACTCAAACTCATTAAATGGAAATAAAAACAAGTTTAAAAATGATGTGTCAGTGGTTCAATGGATTTGGTTTCTATCAGCCTAGAGAAAATACCTCACAAGTATGATAATTCCTTACTGCTGCCAGAGTTTTCAAATCGGGCGTATTAGATTCCACAAAAAACCCTACGCTGCTCTTCCAAGTGGCTCTTGCTCTATTGTAAGTGCCAGGAAAATCCACAAATGCCAGAGGTTTATGTCTACAAAGGAGACAGAGGAGTCCTGCAGCTTTATCCAGTAAAAGGAGTGAGGCACACAGTTGTGGGGTTTCTCTCTTGGGGTTTTGGAGGGCGCAGCCTCCTTTTATCCTAAACTGGCTGCATGTTGCCCTCTTCCTTTCCCCACTGGCTGAGGTACCAGGAAGGTACAGCCTTCCTGAACCGCCTTCCACATATTCCTCCCTTGAACCTACCATTTTACCCCGAAGTTCAGAAACTCGGGTTTGTACAGAGCCTTGTCTGTTTCAGGAGCCAGGCTGTCCGGGCTCTGCAACAAACCTGCTGCCCAAAGTTAGGAGAGACATTGGGATCCATTTCAAAGATGTTAACACCCACACCTTCATCCATCAAATTGTTTGTAGACATTTGCTTTCCTCTCCTAATGTACTAACAAAATGTATCACACTGTCAACATCGAGGAGTTTGAGTAAGACAATGACTGACTCCTTTTCACCGAATTTCCAAATAAGATGTAAACATGCAGCTTTTGCTGAATATTTAAATTCCCCCTCAAAATTCTGCATTTGAAAGTTGAAATACTTAAAACTTGAAACAGTTAATGCAGTCTTATTATGATCCATTCCTTAGTGGTAAACAGCTTTCTGGATCTACAGCAACCTAAGGAGTAACTGAACTACAACAAAAAGGTACCACAGAACTTTTACTAAGATGACAAAATACTGCAGAGTAACTGTGAAACAATGAGCCAAACAAAATTACAAAATGAATTTATTCCAAAGCTGTAAGGGAACATTTACAATTCAACAAGATGGTAAACAGGTGTTTCCACAAGAACTCACTATGTTAAAATTAGATAGGAAACTGGAGAAAAATAATCTAACTACTTCTGAGGCCACAAGAACTTTGCACATCACCTCTGAAATACAGGAGTCACACAAAGAAAACTCACTCAAAATTCAGTGAGAATAGAAGCTGCTAGTACCTAGTTACTAGTCTAAATACAAGCTATGTTTAGGTTTTGGGATTACATTATTAAATCCCCTCAAAATACCCATTATAGCCACAAGTGCAAAATGACTTTTCCTTTTTTTCCCTCCCAATAGAAGCTTATTACATATCTAGTGCCTATTTTCAGAGTGACATTTTTACCTCAGAAATTTCTCCTTCAAAGCTTTTAGCCAAGTTTCATGATTTTAATGCCAAATCAGAGTTTAGCAGCTGGCATGTAATGAGAAATCCAAAGTCAGCTCACATGTCCTGGAATGTCCAAAATTTCCTACCTACTGTTCCAGAGTTAAGCAAAAACAGACTTTGAATTTAGCATCCTCAACAGATGTTTCTAACTTGGACATAATTTTGGTATTCTGGCCCTCTGATTGCTGATTGTAGTGATAAATATTAAAGAGTGTTAATGAAAACACCTGAATCAGATTCACAAGCAAATACAAATGGAACTAGGGTGGGGAGACATCACCTGTGGATGTCGCTGGGCAAAGAAAAGGAGGGTAAGAAGTATTATTCACTCTTCTAAAGCCTAAGGTATTTTACATCAACATGCTCTGGAACACTTAATTAAAATTCTTTTCCTGTTTTGACTTCTTTTTACTATATACTAATTCCTTTACAATGTTGAATGACCTGAGAAGTTAAAATTTTGAGTGGTGAGAATTAAAAAAAAAAAGCATTGTGCTCTTACATTGTATTTTCTGGGTGCACACCAGTAAATAAAAATCTCAAGTTGCTATGAAAAAAAAATAGCATGGAATTGTTAATTTTTCCACCTGAATCAAACTATGTAGCTGGAATTTTTCAATGTTACCCAAAATACAATTTTATTTATATATTTTTAAATGCAACTATTGGTTAAAAAAAAAACCAAAACACACACACACACAAAAAATCACAAAACAAGAAAAACCAACCAACCAGCCCACCCTCAAGTGCCAACTAATCCAGAAATCTGCATAAAACAGAAAAGAGCCAGAAATGCCTATGGTCCAGCTCCAGTCTAGGAAGCTTAATCACTGCATCAGTCTTTACCCATTCCTGAAATAATTTGTCATTTATAGTTTTGGTTTTTTATGCTATTAGTTTACTGAGATTTCACGGCATAACTATATGCACATATTCATATTAAACATTAAAAATTAATTTTCAAAACATCATATTTGTATTACAATGCACGGAGAAGAGTAAGATGTGCAAACCAAAAAATGCCACATTCTCCACATCTCTAAGTAAGAAGACTGCTTCATGCTACAAGCAGAACAGATTTCCAGCCATGTTGCAAACTTAAAAAAAACAGCATGTATTTCATTCAATTCAATTAAAGAAAGTAAATCAAAGCAAATTTAACAATGGTACTCTTCTCCACATATTGCAAAATATGGTTATAGATGAGGAAAGGATTACTTCAGCTGCTAAGCTTATCTAACACATTATTTCTGTTGTCATGCCTTTCCTGTCCATTACTTAATACATAAACTCGATTATATATTTCTGTTATGCAGTAGCTGACTTTTAGGTTAATATACAAACTGTCAAGATGCAGCTTTTGATGAAATATCTATGCTCTTTTCCAATTTTGAATCTTGAAGACACTTCAAAAGTAAGAACCCAAATCTGCTGACTGTAAGCATCCAAAAATACAGTTGCAGTTTCACTATGGACAAGTTGTAGTCCGTTAGAAAAGTAGATCATACATACAAAGGTATAAAGAACATTTAAGTCAGTCTCAATGGAAGGCAGTCCTTGAAGAAAACAATGCTCCAAGCAAACTTGCCGAGTAGCACTTTCACTTTAGCCCTTCAGGGGCATGGAAGATTTAGCAGTCTTCTCAGTAGATTCTTCCTCGGCTGCGACTGCCACGTCCTCCCCAGCCTCTTCCTCGTCCACCCCGGAAACCACCTCTTTGCTCTGAAATAGAAGTTGAAACTTTTCAGGCAGGTTTTATGTTGTATACAGATCCAAACTGAATAGCAGGATCTGGAGGTACTGAAGGGTAACTTCAGTCTCTGAGGCTATGCCTGCTTATGGACCATGAGATTGCTGAGTTATTTTCTGATGGAAAATGGACCCCACTAATTTTAAAAGGAGGTCAGGAGAACGAGCTCATCCAAATTAAGTGCAGCCTTTCTGCATACTAATACTGTGATACATAACTGTCCCTGTAATTTAGGACCATATTTGGGCCAATCCATCACCACAGAATTGAAAACTGGCTGCCTAGCTCTTCCTTCTGTTCAATAACACAATATTAACCTTGAGGTGTCAGTCTGACTTGCTACTAGTGATTTTATGGAACTATGGAAAACTAGAACTTTCTATCTGTCCTTTCCTATCTTTAACGTTATCATCAGCATATTATACTTTTTTCTGGGGCTGATATTAGTTACAAATCCTAGCTAGAGATGGATACCACACAAAATACTTGCATACTGTAAATTTAAAGTTTTTCCTTTCTCTTTTTTAAGAACCTATCTTATCACAGCAAAAAAATCCCAACAACACAAACTCTAATCAGTTTCTTTGGATTTGTTTGAAGATGTACCAAACCCTCATTCCCCCTTCATGATTTTTCTTCACGTACAGTCTTAAAATACAGTTTATATTAATCTACAGAGAGAACTGCATGCTGGTTTTAAAGGCCATAAAAATCAGACGCTGACTGATGAGGCTGAAGCATCTCACTACCAAGAAACAGTAGCAAGCAATAAAACATTTTTGGTTGAAAGCTTCCCAATCCTTAGATCTGCAGGATTACAAGCTTATCTTGAAAGACACAGGTGTGTCACCTGAAGTCTAGAATAAGAAATTTTCAGATGGTGTTATCTCTTCTCTTTGCTTTATGTATCTGCCAAAGCTTTATAATAGTTTTTCAACCCATGGGTGTGGGTGACCATTTGTCAAGTTTATTTGACCATTTACTTGCCAGAGGTAGGACCAATGAACCTACAGTAAAGACAGGAATTGGCTGCTGCCATTGCTGGTCCTAATCATTCAGCCTGCAACTGCTTTTGTGCTTCACCCAAAAATATGACTCGCAGAAAGGCAGATTCAGTGTGACTGGGAGCATGAGGACATAACTGTGTGTATGCACAGTGAACCTGGCAATTCCCAGAACTTCTGGATCAGGTCTGCAACATCACCAGTGGCTGTAATAGGAATGCAGCACAGGTCCAGTCGTATGACAGGAGGTGACCCAGCACTGCCATTTGCTGCAACTGGCCTGTTCAATGGGAAACCAGTGCACTGTGTGTCGTAACAGAGAACACAACAGTTCAATTACTAACTCTAGGTATTAAAACACTACTTAAATTTACTTGCAAATGACATAAGTTATAGGCTGGTGACATTCAAACACTGCCAATACATCAACAGCTAGGAAGAGACCATCACAAACAAAAATTCATGACAGTAGAATTTGATCTTCCATGAATGTGATATTTATTTTCCCCACCCCAAGACACAACTGTCACTAGACAAAGTTTTTCCAAGCTGCCTAACTTACCGTAAGAAAAACTACCCAGGTTACTGCTGTATTTTCCACTGGGAGGATTATATATTTGCCTGGCATCCCTTTTTGGTCCTGCTGAAGCTTTCTTTGGGGGTGAACTTGAGGTTGTATCTTCACTTGCTCTTTTTTGACTGACAGAAGAAAACAAAAATGTATCATTACAGCCCTATGGTGACAAGTACAGTAACAGTAGCTCAGCCACAAAGTTTAACCACTGGAAGGCAGCAGCAGCCAATGACAATGCCCTGAACAACAGTATCTCAAAAGAGTCTCCAGTTGATTGTCTTTAGTATCCCTAAAGCAGGACTAAGAGCATCACTCACAGCTACAGGATGGGTGTTATTTTTGATGTGAAACTTTTAGCTCACATTCTGTCTGTATTGTACAGACACAGCTTGGGAGAATAATTTTTACTTTTTACAAAATAAACCCCACTATTTTCTTTTATTGTATGAAGAACTCTTACCTTGCATCTGCCTTCTGTACTGGTTTCCAGGACAATGTAACTGTACTTTTGTAAGAAGGAGGAATGTGGAAGAGATCCTATGGATGCAGAATTGGACAGTTTATTCTACAGTTAAATTTATGTCAACTGCACTTCAAAATTTTAGCTACTTACTGAGACTCCAAAAAAACCACTTCTTTC
This sequence comes from Vidua chalybeata, assembly GCF_026979565.1. Taxonomy (NCBI): domain Eukaryota; kingdom Metazoa; phylum Chordata; class Aves; order Passeriformes; family Viduidae; genus Vidua; species Vidua chalybeata. Next base: position 41,272,445 of record NC_071535.1, read on the forward strand.
CAATAATTTTAAATCCTTTAGTCCCATAGCAGAGAAAGAAGGCAGTAGAATACTGCCTTATCTGACTGCCTTTACTAGGAAATTCAAGTAGAATTTATCTTAGCAGAATAGTGTCTTACGCCGACCAAATACAGAATTATAGACTAGTTTGGGTTGGAAGGGATGTTTAAACACCATCTACTTCAATGACCCTGCAATGAGCAGGGACATCTTCCACTAGATCAGGTTGCTCAGACCCCCATCTAATCCAGCCTTGAATGTTCCAAGGAATGGGGCATCTACAGATAAAGTCCAGGCTTTCAGGCTCTCTCCTTTCCTGTGCACATCACGCATCTTACAATGAACTACAGTGGCTCTGGCTGGAAGACATCTGATATCCCTATGATGGTACAAGATAGGCTTCTCTATATGGTGGGCTGAGTTTTTGGTTTATTGTGGGAAGTGAGAGTGAAGAAAGAGAGGAAAAGTGGATTAGAAGAAATCAGAATGGTTTCACGGGCTCCAGATGAAAGTCTCTTTCTTGCAGCCCATCTCTTCTAGGTGTTTTGCAGAAACAGGTTCTGTACAGAAGCTTGCTTTGCCTCCTCCCTCCTTTTTATCTCCCTGCACCTGTTTGAACTATTCCGTACTCCCCACTGACACTGTAGGAAAGGGAAATAACAGGAAAATCCAGAGACCCCTAAAGAAGCAAGGTGGTCTTTTCCTGGGGACAACTAGTGCTGCAAGAAAGTGTGTCCACACCCGATCCCAAGACAATTAGCAGCAAAAGCTAAGCTGCTAGCACGATCAGCAAGATCCACCTCTCTTCAGAAAAAGTAAAGCAGCACCAACTCCGAGCTGCCTATCACCAACTAACACAATAACACAAAACAACTTGGTTTAAATCTATTTCTTTCTTCTGCATAGGTTACTCTGCAGTGGGAATTTAGTAATTCATAATGTGAGGACTTACCTTGATTAAAACATTAATGTTATTGGTTATTTTCAAGGCAACCACTTTGATCTTGTTCTGTAAAAAAAAACCAGACAGACACCAATGAGCATCTAGTAGCTTTATGTCAACCTCATTACATGAAGTAATAACATTAAACACACTGCTCTTCCTAGTTAATTGCTATTGTAATTAGTAGTAGTGATAGTGAAAGGTGTGTACACTTCCAAGTTTTTATTACAGCTGCTTTTAAGATTCTTGTAGTTTCACACTAACTAGTTGCATTTAATGTTCCAGTGTAGTTCCCACTGTGGGTTTTTTTGCTCAACATATGAAAATTTCCCCTTCAAAACAAAGCACAAAGCACAATTAAACCAAATAGATGTGGCTGCAGCGAGCAGCTGAAAGTTGAAATTAGATCATCTTCACTTGCAAAATGGAGCATAAGGTAACATGCACTTGCAATAATGTTAGCTCTATTATTCCCTTAATCTATTTGCATACTTAAAACTGACTGCAGCCTATTAATACGTACCAATGGTTCTTTCAGTAGGCTCAATTAGAAAAATCTGAATTCCTGAACAATTCTTACCTCCTCTGTTTTCAAAGCTTCTCCTGTTTTCCCTTGAAGTGCCAGACGAAGCTGTCGAATATACACCTGCAGCCCTCGAGCAAAATACTGTAGCCTAAAACATTTAAAAGCAATCCCTTAGTAAAATTTACATAGTCCTGTAGAAACAAAAGCATAAGCAAAGGGAAGTTGTAGTCTTGTTTCTTTCCCTTAAGGAAAAATGCTCCAAGTAAGTTTTTGATCAATTGAATTTAGCATCCAGACAATAATTCACACTTTAGAGTCAGAGAATTATAAAGGTTAGAAGAGACCTACAGCATCAGCTAATGCAACTGTCACACCTAAACCATACCCCCAAGTGCCACATACAGATGCCTCTTGAACACTTCCTGAGACAGTGATTGCACTACCTCCCTGGGCAACTTATTCCAGTGCCCAACCAGTCTTCCAGTAAATTTTTTTCCTCTAGTATCTAATCTGACCCTTTCCTGGGTGCCACATAAGGCCATTTCCTTGTCTTTTCCATTGAAACATGGCAGAAGAGACCAACTCCTACCTCACTACAACTTCCAGTCAGGCAGTTGTAGAGGCCAATGAGATCCCCCCTGAGCCTTTTTTTCTCCAGACTAAATGGCCCCTACACCCTCAGACACTCCTCATGAGACTCGTCATGCTCCAGACCCTTCCCCAGGTCCACTGCCCTTCTCTGGACACACTCCAGCACCTCAATGTCCCTTTTGAAGTGATGGTCCCGAAACCAGATACACCATTCGAGGTGAGGCATCACCAGTGTCAAGTACAGTGGGACAATCACTGTCCTGGTCCTCCTGGTCACATTATTCTTGATACAGGTCTGGATGCCATTGGCCTTCTTAGCTACCTGGGCACACTGCTGGCTCATACCCAGCTAGCTGTCAACCAGCACCTCCAAGCCCCTTTCTGCTGATCAGCTCTCAAGCCACTCTGGCCCAAACTGCAGTGCTACATGGGTTGTTGTGACCCAACATTCCACCTTATTAAATCTCATGCAGTTGTCCTCAGCCCATCCAAAAGCCTCTGCAGACCTTCCTACCTTTGAGCTGATCAAAACTCCCACTCAACTTGGTGTTGCCCACAAACTTACTGAAGATGCAGTCAATCTCCTCATTCAAGTAATTGATAAAGATGTTGAATAGGACGGGCCCCAGTACTGAGCCCTGGGGAACACCACTAAAACTTTTTAACAAATACCTTGTACCAGAACATTAACGCTTACCTGATTTTGAAATCTTTCAATTTCTCTGCATTCAGCTTGGCTGTGAGGAAGTCTGGAAGTTTGCGACCTAGCTGATGGAAGCTATACAATAAACACTCCACATAACTGAATTGCAACTTGGGCTCTTCATTGCCAGCATTTTCCCCATTTTCTGCTTCCTCTGGTGGGAGGGGCATATACTCCTGAAGAACAGAAAGGAAAACAAATGCATGAGACACATTTATGCTGACTGACTGCTCTTTCACAGTGTTTGAATTGGATGGTTTATCTGTGCCAACAATTTAAGAAGTATCCACCATCTCTATGCTAATAAATAAAGTACTGAGTAAAGTCCTGGTGCAGGTTGTTTACTGACACTTCTGTGACTCAACTCAGAGGAAATACTATGGTGGCACAATTACCACAGGAAGCAATAATGTACTGCACCAATGCTTCTGAAATAGTGCTGAATTTGCTTCAAATTGTCAGTGTAGATACAGTGTTTAATGACATCAACATGAGTCTCTCATTACTATGAAATTTAAAAAGAAGAAACACACATGAGTTTACTGGATTAAAAACATTATTCAGGTAACAGCTTTCTATCTACAAAGGCTTTAAATTGCAAAATTATATTCAACATTGTATCAGTGGACAGGCATATCTCTGAAATAGCCACTTCAGAAAAAGGATAAAGAGATGAATACATAAAAATAACTTGTTTTGATGAAAACTTAATTTCTTAGTGTTTTACATGAATAAAAATTGAATTAGTCTTACCAGTAATTTATCAAACAGCTTCTTCAAATTCGATTCAAGCTTTTCCATATCACCACAAAATGAACTCATTTCAGCGAGAAGCTTCAAAACCTACACATAAGGATAGCCAGGTTTTTGTGTGTTAACTGAAAGTACACAAGCTTAACATTCAACTTAAAATCAATTATCACATCACTATGGCTGGCACAGTAGAGGTCAGCTATTACAACTAAACCCCTCCCAAAACAGCAAGAAGGAATTCAAGGAAGAACATGCCTAATTTGTTTTTCCTGTCTGTAAAGAGAAACACAGGTTTGTGTGTCTAATCCCAACAAGCATTAGTCAACAAGTAAACAAAACTTAATCTTCCACACCTGCAGCACAGCTCACCTTCAAGTGAGAGCCACAGAGATCTAACTGAAGCCATAGCACTGATTAATGTAAACAAAATTACACACATTAAGCCACTCCCTTAGGAGGCTAAATTAGCCCAAACTATGCAACCATCATTTCAATAAATGCTATGTGCTTAAAAAAATTGAGAGTAATATAAAAACGATTACACTGATCTACTTATTCTACCTTGCTTCAAAAGCTTGGGACAGATGACACATGCTTTAAAAGGCAATGCTCAGTCATGCCTCAAGGGAGCAAATGTTTTTTCTAGTGCAGCTACTTTTCCTACAAGCCAAGAAATGAGAACTACTTGAGGAAGCAGCTTATGATTTTTAAAATAGCTGTCTTTATCTAGGATGGTTATTTTTCACTATTTGGAAGACATTTTAGTTTTGGCTTACCTCTAACTGGATATCAAGACCCTCCACTAGAGTAGTCAAAGAGCTGAGGTTTGGCAGAACATGCTCACAGAAGTAAGTAACAAATTTTGTGGAATGAACATTTTTCTGAAAAAAAAACCCAAACCCACAAATAAACCATCACACATCATTCATGTTACTCTTGAGTCTGAAGGGGCTAAGTGTTTTTCTTCCATCACCCCTCCACCATTATAAATGCCCACCTCACAACTGTACCTTAAAGCTTTATTAAACTTCCCTCTTATTTCTAAGACACAGACCTCCTTGTAGGTAGCCTAAATTCAGAGGATGTCCCCAACAGCAGCTGTAAAGATTGCTTGCAACCCAAGAATAGGCCCTTAAGCTCTGCAATTGCCTGGCACTAGACTTGAAATAATAAAATTCATGCAAAATAATGTGAGAATCCTGTCGTAATTCACTGTAACTGTAATCTTAAATTTGAAAAGAGAAGAGACTAACACAAAATATCGTTGTAGTTGGAGGCTGTAAGGATGTTTTCCAACATTTGGATACATTAGAGGTTAAAAATAGAGAAGTACTGATTTGTGGTCTTTCAAACATAATCATTGGGAACACCAAAGCCAAGCTCCAACCATTAACTTTCCTCAGTAGTCCTCATGCAAAGCAAACAAATACGTACTGAGAACAATGGTACTGCCTGCCGAGTGCACTGCAGAAGTCTGTCCACACAGTCCGTATCTGATGGATTGAACGTTTGTTCCAGGTCAGCCTGTTCAGCTACCAGCTCCACCAGTTGCTGCCTCCCACTGACTGTCTGTAAGCTTTTTAATCCAGACAATATTTTCATGAACAGAACAAATTCCTCGCCTGTCACATCTTCCAGAACCTTAACAGAGAAACAGAAAACATATTTTTGTGGTGGCAATTTGCAAACCTCCAAGTCAAACCTACCTGATTTGAAAAGGTAAAGTATGCAAATATTTAGCATTTAGTTATTTCAAAATAGAAGTTTGAAGGAACATATAAAAACGTTTAGTATAATTGAATGCACCTACAAATCAAAGCAACTGTCATCAAGTTGTGCATAGGAAACAATTTTTTTAACTCTAAATTGAGAACAAAGTCCTATCTAACAAAAATAAAATCCTTCAGGCGGAATAAATGTTAAACAAGTATCTAATCATTATTGGTTATTTTAAAATTTTTGCATCTTTCTCAGCTTAGGGAATGCATGGAAATTTCCTAAGATTCCACAAAGACAAATGCCAAATGTTGCACCTGGGATGAACCAACTTCCTTGCATCAGCACAGGTAGGGGACTGACTGGCTGGGGAACTGCTCTGCTGAGAAGACTGAGGTTTCTGGGTGACAGCAGGCTAACACAAGTGACAGCACCATACCTTGGGTGAAAAGCAGTGTTCTGGGCTAAGGACAAGAGCACAGACTAAGGGAAACAAAAGGAACAGAGGATTGACAGGTCCTTGGCTGGGCTGTCATCACATTCCAAATGTGGAATACTGCACCTAGTGTTGGGCTCTCCTATATGAGGAAGTGCTTGATAAGCTTTAGGAAAGCAGATCAACAAGGTGATCTGTGTCTAGAGCACATGAGCTGTGAGGAGAACCTAAAGCAATCAGGCTTTTCCAGCCTAAAGGAAGAGAGCTGTATGTGGGTGGGGCAAACTAACTAATCTTCCAACTTCAGAGCAAGACATCACCCATAGCAGCCAGGTTCTGTGATGAGGTGGACATGGTCAGAATGAAACAATGACACAAAACTAAAAGGGGAGGTTTCAACAGGATAGAGGGGGGGAAAAAGATCTCTTGCAGACAATTGAACATTGAAGCTGGTTGCCCAGAGAGTATAGGAACTCTCCTTTGTTAGAGGTTTTCAAAACCCAACTGGAAAAAGCACAAAGAAGTCTGATCAGAATTCAGCTGAGCATGATTCACTGAGCTGATCAATCTCTCAAAGATCCTTTCCGATGTGAATGATTAGGTCCAATTCTAATCAAAGTCACTCTTACAAAATTACAAGAGCCATGGTTTTAACATTACCACAAGAAAATGCTGCCAACTTTGGAGTGTATCAGAATAGGTAACTGCAAGATCAGATTTGTACAATGCTCAAACAGACCTCCAAAACAACACCAATGATAAGGGATGGTTGAACAATACTTGAATTTGAACTGAAATCAGACGCTCACCTTCTTTGATTCAGTCAATATGAATTCCTCCACCTCCTTTGTCATCACTTCCTCTGGTAAGGTTTTCAGTTTTGTAGAAAGGAACTTAATGGCTCGCTCTCTCACAATATCCTCTCCCTGAAGAATCTGACTGAATAAACCTCCCAAAGTCCCTGAATGAAGAATAAATTGGGTAACACAAATTATTTTAGAAGTTGTGACCTGGACCTTTTACACAGAGGAAGAAGTCCCTCCTTTTAAGATCCTACAATACATTTTAAAATAACTGCTATACTAACTTTTTTAAAAAAATTACAATTTTCACATATCTTGACATAAAAATTCACACTCTTTTATTAGTCTGCATAATTCAAATACATAGTTATTAAGTTCAGTACTGTTTGCAAAACCAAACAATTAGTGTGTGTCTCACTTTTGCACTGTACTAGGAAGATACAAAATTGAGTCCTATACTCATCCTACTACAGACTGGCAAATATTAATAAAAGCCATGTATATAAAAACGTGTCCTTTACCTTTAGCATCCATCTTAAATATACTGAGCAAGGCATTGTTCACCAAATTGAATTCTGCAGAATCATCTGGAGAGAGAAAAAAAATTAATATACATAGACTCAAAATGGAAAGGTAAGAGCAGAAAACCAAAATGGCTAACATTGCACAAGAAGTATTCTGTCTTCAGCATTTACCTATAAACAACATAACCTGTATTTTTAAAAACTATTAGACTGAGGAAGTTCAAAACAATGATTATGGAAGCTGAAAGCAAAAAAAAAAAAAAAAATCAAAACTTGAAGGACTGAAAACTTGAAGGGAAGTTATTAATCTATATATTTAGTTATTTTAATAAACAAGCTAACTTTCACTTAATTTATGTAAAATACGTAGTTATTTATATTTAAACTCTTAATTAATTTACAGTATTTCTATGTGGCAGGAATTATTTCTCTCTTAAACTAAATGGAGAAATGCATAAATCTCAGAAAACCCAAACCTATCTTAATGAGAAGCCCAGAGTCTTAACCATGCAGTTTTAATGGAAGTTTGAACACCTAATATTTAGTACTTTATAACTTACTGAGATTAAATGTATATTAAATTCTGAATTTACCCCCAAAGTATTTATTTTGCACCAAAAGTACAACTGTGTGGAACAAAATGCCCTCAGGCCATTTCAGGTTCTAGAAACTGGATCAGAAATTCAGTAACTCTTTTTCAGAAAGCAATTTGCTGCAGTCCATAACTGGAAGGTTTCCCCCCTCTTGCCTTTTTCTACAGATGCTTTCAGAGAACTTGAATGAAAAAAAATTTGTTTTATTTAAAAGAAAGATTTTTTGTTTCAATTAGAAAAATTAGTGCCCTTTCAGCCTAACTGTACAGCAAATATAAAACAGGCGAAAACACAAGAAGGACAGGTACAGCACTGGGATAAATTATGAATCAATGAAAAATGTTTTACAGAACCAAAACTGTATACATATTTAGGTGTGACATGAGGAGATCAGCCAGGATATGTCTCTTACCTGACTGCAGAAGCTGGGTCAGTATGTCTGCTACCCGAGGAAGATTATCTCCAGTAGCAAACTGAGGCAATTCCTTGATTGCTTGTCGACGGATCTGTTGAAATTGTCAATAACGTAGAAATTAAAAAATTTTAAAAATTTCAGGAATTACATAACACCCCAAATCCCCGTATTTTGACATATTCATGAAGAAAATAATGTATTTTTCTTAGAGCTAGGCAACACTGGAGAAAAACCAAATTCACACAGCACTTTTGTTCACAAAACCATTCATATGATCGACAAAATAAAGGCTGGAATGTGCGTTATTAAGGAGTTCTATTTGCTGACAGGAAGGACAGTTCTACAGTTGTGCAAATGGCAGGGATAAGCTCTAGGGTTTGTTCCCAACACTGAAAAAAATCCTTCAATAATCTGTCGAAATCCTTTAAGACCTGATAAACAGAGATGCTTCAAAGGTACAGCTTCTACCAGTACCAAAGAACCAGCATGAAGCATCTCAAGAAGCACAACAGTCAGAATCACATCCCCGTGGTTCTCAGGTGCAAACAAGATTCTGTCTCCCAGCAGCATTTATTCATCAGAATCAGTTACCACAAAGTGCCCTTTGATAGGAAACCATGTGAATGCTATTCAAATAACTTCAAATGCTATTCAAATATTCAAAGTTTCTTTCTACAGAGTTATTCCTTTGATCAGTGGTGGGAGCTAAAAAAGATAAATGAAAACTGATGCATCTTCCCAAACTATCACACAATGAATTAAATGCAAGACTACAATTAAATTTATGTTTTCCAAAGATCAACCTTTTTCTCCCAAAAGACACAGACCATTAAACAAAAAGAGAAAACAATAGCAAAATATAAATTCAAAGTATCAACTTGCTACAAGGCTCTTATTCTTACAGAAACATCTTCATCCTCGCAGAGGTCCAACTGGGCATTGATAGCTGAGTCAGCTAACTCAGGAAAATGCTTGAAGAACTTAGGAATAAACTGGGCTGCAAGTCTCTTCTCCTTGGCACCTCCTTTCACACCATCCAAGATCACCTGGTAGGCATCCTTATGCTGAAAAAACAAAACCAGAATACATAAATGGAAAAACCCTGGGTTATTCTCAAAACAAGGAAAGACTTTTTTCTCCCATTCTCTGAAACTATTTAAGTGAACCATATTATACAAGCTTCTTACAAAGGAATATATTTTTCTCTTAGACTGATATAGCCATGCCAATTTGGCAATATTTGCCTCTCTTGCCTGGCTTTTACTGTTATTCTGGCTTCTGTCAGTTCAAGTGTGTACCGCTCCAGCTGCTGGCCCTACACCTCTTGCACACTGTGATTAGATTAGTGCAAGGAATTCTGTGATCCCTGCCACTGAACTTGGCCAGTTTTTCAAGGAGTTTCTGCCTTTTGTATGCTCATGTATTGTCTCTGAAGTAGAGATTACTTTTCCCAGTAACTGTGCCACTGCAGTGGATCATGAATTCTTATTAACATATATGGTGCTAAAGTATCTTTGGTATCTATTCAGGTAGTTAACTTCACTTGGAATCTCTGGTTATCGATTCAGGTAGTTAATCTGGGATGAAACACAGTGCTTGGAAGAACTGTTAAGGGAAACTAGATTAAAAAAAAAATCCCAGAAACCTCCAGTTTTAACTATAGAAATATATATTCCAAATACAGGAAGAAACACTTCCACAACAGTAAAATTTTCTCTAGCTGCTCCAACTAGAATCACATAGGTGCTTCTGATTCTGTGACTGCAGGAACGAAACTTTAAATTAATTGAAGTTTTTGTTGTGTGTTTCTGAAATAGAAGTCAGCATTATTAGGATACTAGCAGAAATCAGGAACTTGTAAGATTAATTTTCCTCATGGTTGTGAAAAAGAATGCTTAAAACAGCTTATTCTACTTTGAAAAGCAACCCTGACAGCACAGGACACTTTCTTTGCTTTATTTACATTAAATTTCCCAGAGCCACAGAGATACGTGTATCACCACTACGCCACATGAAAGATGTCCCATAGCAAATACAGACACTGATTTACAAAGCAGCACACTGTATTAATGCCCTCTAAAGCAAGCTGCATTTTAAAATTTAGTGCCCATGCTCCTGAAGCACTCCCTACAGTTTGTTGCTAGCTGTGTTGCCAGAATCTGGAGTGGGATACAGATCTGATGAAAAACAAGCAGTGAATTAACCAGTTGCCTTTCAGCTGAACCACATCATCACCAAGTTCACTCTGTAGCTGGGCCAAAGCAGTGGACTCAGCAGCAAAGGCAGGAATGAGCCAGCACAAACTAGCAATGAAAACACACATCAGTACAGACATGGGTTCTCAGGCTGCATGTTAAGAGCAAGTTCTGTTGTAGAACACATAAGATAAAACTTAATACATATGAAAAAGCATTCACGCAGCAATGGAACAGAGTAGCCTGTGTTCCCTGCATTTGTGTTCATGCATGCTAATTACTCCTACCATGTAGGCAAAATACAGTTCAGGCAGGAGCTTGTTTTATCTGTACCTGGAGGCATGGAATGCTCTAGAAAAAACACAGGCAACTACAGATGCAGTGTGATCCTTCTGTTTTGTGCATTCCCTTCCCATCTGTAACAAAGGAATGTCCTAAGCTGGATATTAATTGACCAATCATCCATTAACTTCTCTAGGTTAGTTCTTGAGTCAATTCATACCCTGCACAGTGTCCTGTGCCAAGTTTCACAATGCGTTATGAAGAAATGTTTGTCTTCCTCTTTATTTTCAGCCAGCTTCCCAATAGTTTTTTTCAACTTCTCACCTTCATTCCACTTGTGGACACCTCATACCTGAGCCCCTTTCTCAACTGCAACACTCTTTTACAAGCTCAGTACTTCTTTTGATACCATAACTTCTGGTAGTCCCCATGCCCATGCTCAATACTTCTTTATTTGAGACAGGGTGACCATGACGTTTTGCAGTAAGAGATCACGTTCATGATGTTGTTAAGAGATAATAAAGCACTAAGTGAGATAAAACTGATGAACAAGGAACAATTACTCATGGCTTCTCAGAATGCAGAAATTGGAGCCACCAAGCAAGATTATGAAATGACAAATTCAAAGAGGTAACTCCGTCACAAAGGTTAACAAAACAATGAACTGTTTTAGCACAGAACACCAGAAGCCAGAAGCACACTCAGCTCAACAAAGCATCAGGAAAGTTCACTGAAGAATAACCTCACAAGCTATGCTTGTTACAGAGACACTTCCTCTGGTTCTGGGAACCCAAAAGCTGGAGAGGGGCAAAGCTGGGAGAGTGTTTTAGGAATCCCCACTCTATACTTACCCTCAGAGGTTCTTACACACCTACCCTGTCACAGGCTGCATTTCTTAGCCATGCTGGAGTTTGCTCTACCTAAGATGGCCATTCCTTCCTCACAAAAGCTACTCAAAAGAATCAAAGTGAGATGAACTGTGCATTTCTGAAGTGACATGGTAACAGCATGTTTTACTCTGCACCTCTCCCTGCATTTTATTTGCACTTTCTTTTTGGCTCTGAGGTGATGCTTTTGTTGGACTGTCTGCAAGGATGCTTTGTTTCACTAGGGCATAACCACAGAAGCAAAGTGAACGGACCTGAATTAAAACTAAAAAAAAAAAAACTTCAACATCCCCCTGCCCCCAACCAACCACCAAAATATTTGTTCTTTTAAAGAACTAAGTGACATTGTATAGCAGTGTTCTCGTTTAATTTACAATCCATGGTTAGATACAGATATGGCAAAACTACTTTCCTGCTTATTGACATTACAACCAAAAGGAAAAAAAAAATCTGCTTTTTCAGGGTGCCATTTGGGAAAATGAGGGACTAATACAATTCCAAAACTAGTTGTAACTAGTCATAATATTTATACTGGTAATATTCCAAGTAATCTTCTTTTCTTGAGTAATTCAATAATGGTATAAACAAATGGCAGATCTTGCCAAGATTTTACAGAAAAAATCTTCTTCAGTTGGGAGGGTCGACCTTACCTTCTTGCCTCAAGGAAGAAAAAAACAAAGGGCTACGGGCAGCTTTCAAACCATAACAGACTTCACTTTCCCTCAGCAAGCTTTTTAGCAAGACAGCCTGCCAGACGCCCTCCAGATCTGCAAGCGCGCCGGATCTGCAAGTGCGGTGTCAAAAGACATCAAGGCCCGAATTCGCCAGGCGAAACTCCTCCCCCCTCCTTTGAAAAAACAGCCTGACTCTAGCTAAGAGCCGGTCAATATCCGAGACGCCGCATTTAAAGGAGAGCTGCCGACACAACGCGGATGCTGCAAAAGCGACGGGAGCTACTACGGTCCTTGCAGATCCGCGGGCACGCTGCTCATTTCCACCCGCCCTGCGCCGCCGCCGGCCTGAGGAAACCCACCCCGAGCACAACCCCGGAGGATCGCCGGCTGTGCGGCGAGGCGAGGAGGCCCTCCGACGGCACCCCGGCCCGCGCGCCCCGCCTCGGCCCGGAACTCCTCGCGGCGGCGCTACGCAAGCCCGAGGCCTAGCGAGGCCTTGCAGGCCGCAGCCACACTGCACCTGGCCCGCCGTCTCCGTGGCGTCCGCCAGGATGCCGTAGTTGCGGTAGAGCTCCTCCACGGTGGGCATGGCGCGGCGGGGAAGGGGCAGAGCCGCCGAAACACCGAACCCGCCACTGACGCCGCCGCCGCCGCTCCGGCCGCCGCTCCCGCTCGGGCCGCGTCGTCAGCACCAGCGAGGCGCCAGTCCCGGAGCGGCCGCGCGCCGCCGCCTGCGCGCCGCCGCCTGGCGGTGGGCGGTGGCACTGCAGGGCCGCGACCCGCGGGCGCCAAAGGCGGAGCGGCAGCGGGAGCGGGAGCGAGACCGCGCCCACGGAGCGCCCAACGCGCCGCGCTCCTGCAGCGCCCGGCCTTAGCGGCTGCTCAACGAGCCCTGCGTTATCCGCCCCGCCACAGACTCGGGCCGGGGCCGCGCTACGGGGTGCGTTCTTGCGCTCACAGATGCGCCATGGCCTTCACCTCTTGCAGTTTTTTTTGTTCCCCCCTGCCCTCCACCCCCCCCCCCCCCCGGGTTTTTCTTCATACTCCTTCTCCTTCCCTTGATTGATGCTTTTCCCCAGCGCCTCTTTTCTGTATCCCTTTTTGTCTGTCCTACACAACTGCATTGGAAGATGCTCGGGAAGTGCCTGTTGCACGCTGAGCTCCTAGTACGAGACAGACTGCTTTCCTGTGATTTGGTGATTTGCATCTTTTCCTGCAGAAGAAGATGCTCCCTAATTCCAGAAACTGAAGTATCTGCATCTCATACCAACGAAGGCAGCATGTGTTCTTTAGGCTTTAATCGCCAAATAGAAATTGTGGCAAAAGTTTTAAGGCTGTAGCAGTCAGTGTCTTCTCCTTGGATATCAATATGCTTTAGCCTCCTGCAAATTTCACAGGCACTTAAAATGAAAGATGTGAATCTGAGGCTGATCTACACAAAGCACTGGACCTTTCTTGAATATCCTTCCCAGCAGCATGAAGGATGCTGTTGGAGGCATTTGAAGCTCCACCCTGTCTCCAGAGTCCATGCAGCAGGGATGGACAGCAGCATCAATCATTTACCACCTTCTTTTTCTCTATTCAGTGTTTTAGCCAATGGCAGTAGTGACAGCATCAGTCATCTTTCCCTCCTTCCTTGAACTAAGACCCAATGCCTTTACCTGTCCACCGGTGGATTCATGTCATTCCTGCACACTCTGACGGGGTCTGAGAGTGTGGAAGCTTGTGGCTGCTGTCAGATCCAAGAGAGCTCTAACCACATCCTGCCCCTCCATGTTCTTGTGGCCATCATATTTACCCGAAGTAATCTTAAAAGAATATGCTGGCTAATCTTAGTAGTGGGAATAAAATGTAACATGAGAGAAGAAATATTTTTAATGTCACAAAAGATCTGCATGCTTAGGAGAACCTCTCATTTTCTCCTAAGGGAGAAAATGAATAAGGCAAAGCTTCCTCAGGCAGCCTGGCAGATATTAAGAGATGTCAATCTCTTGTCCTCCAGCAGTTTCCAGGCAGCATTGCATCTGAATGCAGATTTTAGAATTCACTATAAGCATCTTTATCAGCACTAGCATGGCAAAATTTTACAACTTGGCCAGAATGGAGGAAAGATGAACATCTCATTAAACTACCTTTTACTCTCCCCTGCTGAACTTTTCATATAGATGGAGCTGCCTTATTATCTCATTTTCTTGCCTTTTTTTTTCTTTTTTTCTTTTTTTTTTTTTTTTTTGTCAAGAATGCTCTATCAAACTGTGATTACATTCCATAGCAAGCATGGATAAATATGTAGCATTTATGCATTGTTGTATGCATGACAGTTATGGAGAAAAAGTAAGCATGAATGAAAATGGTTGTGAGAGGGGCTGTGTACCTTCTGGGAAAGACTGGCTCTGCGTTCTGTAGCAGAGCAGAAGGGGTGCTTCAGACACTGGAGAGTGATGGGAGATGAACTCCGATGCTGGACTTTGGCTGCATGGCAGGGAGATTAACTGGTAGGGTGGGATGGTAAGTAACTTCAAAATACTATGATAGCATTATGTATTTTTTTTACAACTAACTATTGTAATCACATCTTTATAACATCTATTATAGGCCTTGGAATTATACTTTTCTACCTTCTGTAGCAATGATACATTCAGCTGTTCTCATTGTCTTTCTAACAGAGAACACACAAAATTAAAAGGGGTATTCAGAGCCACATTAAAAAAATTGTTTTTTCTGAGGTTTGTTCTGTTTCCATCCTTTGATCCTGGAATTTTATTTCCTCAATTACTTCCTTGTTTCTTTACGTCATTAATTTCATTTTTTCTCTCCTGACAAGAATTTCCATTTTCTAGTCTTTCATTTTCACCTATTTATGAAATATATATAACGTTTTTTGTAATGAACCTCTTTAAAATTAATCACCATTAGTCTTTAGCTTTTATATGAAAGGAAAATAAATGAAGAGCTGATGGTGTTACACCATCAGTTTTGAAGAAATTGTTTGAATTTTTTTTCAAAGTTAGTAATGGATCTCTTTGTTAAAGTTGTGATATTTTTGAAAATACATTTGTAGGAACTCAGAAGCTTGAAATGCACATTAGAGAATGACACACAGCTTTTTTAGACTCTGCAGTGCAAGTCTCATAGTTTCACAAAACAGGGTTAATCTGGCCATCAGTCAGGATTTTTCTCTCTTTTTTCTTCTCAATCTCTGCAAACCCAAGCATGTGGTGATAACCCTGTGGTAAATTTGATAATTAAGTGGTGTCGTTGTACATCTGACTCCCATTCCTGTGTGCTGCCCATAAATCAAGTACTCTGGAATCACTGCAGGTTCTTCAGAGGGAAAATAATTTACTTGCAAAATTAATGAAGTTTTCTGTTTTCCTCAGAGGAAAAAAAATTATTGTTCCTATTCCACAAGTTCTCAATTTTTTTGTGGAGGACCAGCCTCAGACAAAACCATAGATGAGGCAAGAAAAGACTTCTATTATGACAGAAGGAGAAGACATGCTTAATGAAAACTTCACACTGGAACAGTGGTCTAACCCCATGAACCAAACCTGGAAAGTTTCTGTGAATAATAAAGTGACTGAAATAGCATCGATTTGTTGGCTTGTGCTGGACAAGCAATTGCTCCTGAATTCCTCTAATCTCACTTTTTAGAACTGGGCTTGAGTCACTAACAGAGGTTTTACATATCAAGGGGTACAGCAATTACCCTCCATCCATCTTAAAAATCTGTGAAGAGTTTTTCTGAAAAGGGTATCCAGATATCACAGGGGAACACAATGAATGCATGATTATGTTTGCAGATGTAAAGCCCTTTAATGGCCCACACTAAAGGCATCCTGCGTGGCTATAAGCACCTAGCTGCTGTCTTCAAAGAAGCGCAGATTTTCCACGAATTCCTCCTAATGTTTTCGGGTTTTCTTGCAAAATATCTTCCTGGCAAGGCGAGAAATTTTTCCCATAGGAGCGGCAATCCCTGCACCTGCAGCGCGGACGCGCTCCCAGGCGGTGCCAGCAGGGGGCGCTCGGACCCCGCGGAGGAGCCGGCGGGAGCCGCTCCCGGCAGCAGGAGGCGCCGGCCATTGCGGCGCTATTCCCCTGCAGCACTGCATGGCCCTCTGGAAAAAACCTTACGCCTAGTCTGTTCCAAGTCACATCTCCAAATTCAGCCGAAAGGGGGAATTTGAGAAATAGAGCCGGGTTTTTCTTTCCCTCTGTATTTTCTTTTTCCAGGGTGCTGCCTTTGTACACAGTCTGCTTGTACCCTTCTTACCCTGCCACAATGTGTAGGAAATGTAGAACATCTTTTTAAATGGTTTGCGAATGTGTTAGTCTCTTCTACAGTTCAGAAGCTCCCACAGCCCCCATGAAGCGCGTGCCATGCGCATTAACTGTGCTCAATCAGCGCGCTCTGGTTTGCAGACCAAAATGCTGCATGTTTTTCCACGCAGGCAAGGCTGGTTAAAGATTGAAAACCCATCCCTCTTCAGAGTCTTTGACAGTCTTGTTTGTTGCGCCTGGCTCTCGGCGGCCACGGGATGGAGGCTCGTCGGCTCGCTGTCCCGCTTGTGGCCGCAGGGCAGACACGCGAGTGGCCGCTCCCGAGTCTCTGCCGAGACTGTCGCGAGTGGCGGTGATTGCTGCGGTGTGGGTAGCACAGCAGAGGCACAGAGCACAAGGAAACCGAGCCAAAGGAATCAGGGAGGGACACTTGTCTGAATCTCCAAACATTGAATGTCGAAGTCGGGGCAGAGCAAGTGAACCAAATCTGAACCTGAAGGAGCTAGTTTTTATAGGGATGGGGGAACACGGGGAGGACACAACCTTTGACCGATAGGAAGGCATTCGGGGAGGGTAAGGGTTCAGGGTAAGGGCTCCCTAATAGAAGCCAACATGGGGACGGAGCAAGCCCCACAACCCAATTCTACCCTGAGGAAGGGATGAAAGACAGGGAACACTCCAGAACCAAAGGAGTGTGCTATCTTTGATAGACAGGGGTGAGACAAGGGAACAAGGGAGGTATACAGGTGGATTGACATGTGGATTGACATACATTTTGGCAGGGAAAACTGTGGTAAACAACTCAGGACTGAACCATTAGGGAAGCCAAATGGGGTACAGAGACTGAGCCACTACAAACTTATAACAAGGAATATTAAAACCTACTACAGAAGAACCAACTGTAAAATAACAGACTGCCACAGTTTGTGTGGAACATTCATACAGCAATATTAGAGACAAAACATCTTGAAGAGTAAGAAAATGGGACTGTGAAATATGATATTTGGCAAGAAGACTTAAAAGCAAACATAGCATAGATTTAAAAGCAATTCATAGCATGAATTGTTTAGCTCAAAGAGCATCTGTGAAAGGGGGACAGATAACTGGTTTATACTGAGTTTATGCTACTTTCGTTGAAATGTTGCACTTGTATACAATGCTGGCCAGGACAAATTAATAGGATACTCCAAATTAATTGGGTACTCTATCCTTCATTGAAAAAACATAAAATGATTGGGATGTTACTTTTCTACAGGCTGAAGTTTGGATGCATTATAGCTCTCTGCTATGATGGTCATCATTGACTTGCCATGCTATGATTCCTACCTCCTGGAACTCACTTCCAATGTGAGTCTGTTGCTTCTCTGGGCTCACTCAGAACAGGTTTAATCTCTGAATTTTGCTTCCAAGCTTTTGCATTTTCACACTGCCAGTTCATGGTCCCCCATAACATCCTTCTCTTCAAACTGGAGAGTGATGGATTTGATGGGTGGGCTGTTAGACGGCTGAGGAATTGCTTGGATGATCGCCTCCAGAGGGTAGTGGTCAATGGCTCAGAGTCCCAAAGGGCATCAGTGATGAGTGGTGTTCCTCAGGGGTCTGTATTAGGATAAGTGTTATTTATTATCTTCATTAATGACATAGAGGATGGGATCAAGAGCACCCTCAGCAGATGACATCAATTGACACACATGAAGGGCAAGATGCCATCCAAATGGAGCTGGACAAACTTGAGATGTGGACTCATGGGAATATCATGAGGTTTAATAAGACCAAATGCAAGGTGCTGCACCTAGCAGCACTAGGTGCAGCAATTGTGGATTGTGGCAATCCACAGTATCAATACAGGCTGGGGGATGAACAGATTGAGAGTAGCCCTGCTGAGAAGGCCTGGGGGGTGCTGGGGGATAGGAAGATGGACATGACCCACCCACATGCACTTGCAACCCAGAAAGCCAAACGTGTGCTGGGCTGCATCCAAAGCAGTGTGGCCAGCAAGGTGAGGGAGGGGATTCTGCTCCTCTGCTCTTCTCTGGTGAGACCTTACCTGGGGTCCTCAATACAGGAAGGACATTGACCTATTGGAGTGACTCCAGAGGAGAGTTACCAGGTTGGTCAGAAGTTTGTTTCTTGTGAGGGAAGACTGAGAGAGCTGTGATTATTCAGCATGGAAAAGAAAAGGCTTTGGGGTGAGATAATTGCAGCCTTAGAGTACTTGAAGGGAACTTGCAGGAAAGATGGGGCAAGAGTTTAGAAGAGTGTGTAGTGACAAGACAAGTGTGAAGAGAGTTCAAATTGAAAAAGTATATAGATTAGATATTAGGAAAAAATCCTTAACTGTGAGGATGGTCAGGTACTGGAAACATTACTAACAGAGGTTTTACATATGAAGGGGTACAGGGATGTTGATTCCCCATCCCTGGAGGTGTTCAAGGCTGGGCTGGATGGGGCTCCGAGCAACCTGGTCTGCTTAAAGGTGTCCCTGCCCATGGCAGGGGGGGTTGGCATTGGATGATCTTCAAGGTCACCTAACCCATTCTATGACTCTATGAAAAGCCTTTTGCTTGATGAATTCAGCCATGGATGCTGACCCAGCTCCCACAGTGAGCAGCTTGACATCCTGTACCTTCCACTGCTCCTGAGGCTGCTGCTGGTGAGACAGCTGTTGCCACTGCTTCTGAAAACATGTGAGAGCTGCTCTGCAGCACAGTGACAGATTGGAAGTGCTAAAGCCACATGGCAGCAAGCTGGGAAAACTTTCCCACAGCTTCTGTGTATTTGCAGTGGCATTTGCAATGGCATGGAGCACTGTTTTCATCTGTGCTGGCTGATAAAGAGTATGGAAATGACAGTGGCTACACAGAAGGAGCTAGGTGGTGACAAAAGAGACAGAAGAATTTTGGGGACTAAGATTTATTTTTAGTTGGTTCTGACAATGTTATCCAGACATACTTCAGAAAAATCCCGGCAGTGTGGATGAAATACCTGGAATACTTGGAATAGATGCTCAAGTAGTACATAATAATGGTCCATGCCACCTGGATGACACCCTGTGGCCTGTAGCAAGCTGTGTAAACATGGCTATGGAAACCACAGTCTGCAGCACTTGCTGTGGTCCAAGTCATAGTTGAAATAGGATCTCTAAGCAGATGATTCTTTTCGACTTGGAACTTGACTAGATTAGAATGAAATAGTATTCCTCCAGCACTTTGAGCCACTCTAATGTGAGAAATCATCCTAAGTAGATGCAGACCTTTGTTATAATGGAAAAAAATGATGGCAAATTGAATCTCTAATTACTCAGAGAAAAGAAGCAAAATATTCTTTTTCCTTCTCCCATTTCTTGAACTAGAGAAATTAGACTGCCAAAGAGCTTTTTTTCTGGCACAGCTCTAAGAACTTCTGTTGTCATGGGGATGTCAATTAATGGTGTTGTTTTTTATATTCTTAACCTAGCTGTGCCAACTAAGCTTTCGCATGCAGACCAGGTCTTACACCAATCTGAAAACTCATAATAATAGGAACTGGGCTTTCTGTTTAACAAATTCTCTTCTGAAGACTTTACTGTATGCCTTCATGTTTTTTTTTCTCCTCAATAGCACACTTCATTAAGTAAATGAATGTACGGACATGCATTGTATACATACAAATTGGAAGATGTTGTAAACACAGGTTTTGTTAATGCACACAGATATAAGTAATCTGAACTTTACTGGCATGTCTGGCTGTGTGCAGGTCCTGCAGGTGTGGGTTGTAAATTGCAGGCTGTTCCTGTGCTGCAAACACACTCATATAATGCACAAATATGTATACATGCACAATGTCTGGTGTGTCAAATATATAGGCCTGTGTGTAGTGCATGCCTGAGTGCTAGATGACATATTTTGTTGAGTAAATACAAAATGTTTTACTATTTGTATAGTCATTTGTCACAAATGTCTGGGAGTCTATAGAATTCAATGAAAAGATTTTAGAGTGTGCAGTGTGATGCATACATGAGATTTAAACCTGGAAAGCATCTTTTTGAGCATGTTTATATTGCATAGGCAATTCTACCTTTCCCATGAAAAATATTTAAAAATTATTTATATATTTAATTGAGCTCTGAGTCTACCATGATTGCTAAAAATGTTGAACAGGAATAGATATTACAACAGTTTCCTAAATGTTTTGCACTGGAGCTCTTCAGCTGTCTACTCTACCTCAAGAATCTGTGTTTCTTGGAGCACGTGAATATTCTGTGCTGAGTAGAAACCCTCGCTGTCTGCCAGCAAAATGTTGGTAGTGCCCTTTGTTGGCTTCCCTGGGGAGTTCATGCAAATCACTTTGAAATACAACAAACAATAAGGTCCCTAAATACTTTTAAACAAGACCAAATTAGAAAAAGCCTTCACACTGAAAACATAATTTTCAATTAGTATCTATTCAGTGGGAATGGGAATGAGGTAGGTGAGAGCTGGCATGTGAGATAAACTGGATTTGTTAACATGCCTTGAAAACACTTGTTGGCTAGCATGTCTTTTTTTCCCTTGTGAATACCTTGCTGTAACTTGGTGACATTTCCATAGTCTCTCTGCTCTTGTACTTCAGATAGAAATGAACTCTGCCCAGCAGGAGGTAGACTTGAGATAACCACCAGCCTGCTGTGTTTATGCATCATGTGGAGAGCTGAGTATTGCTGCACAGGCTCAAAGCTGGGGAAGGAACAAATATTTTTCTCTTATAGCAACCTTATGGCAACATGCTCAGCTTGGAAACCTGGGGGAAGAAGATGAAGGAAGGAGAGGGTTGTTAAGAGTGATGGTGTTTTTTTACCCAAGTAACCAGGGTGTGATGGTGCCCTGCAATCCTGGAGATGGCTGAACACCTGCATGCCCATGGGAAGCACTGAATGAATTCCTTGCAGTTTTCTGTTTATGTGCACGGCTCTTGCTTTACCTTTTAAACTGTCTTTATCTCAACCCATGGGTTTTCTCACTTTTACCCTTCTGATTCTGTCCCCCATCCCATGGTGGGCAGTGAGTGAGCAGGTGTGTTGGGGCTTGGTTGCTAGCTGTGATTAAACCACAGAAATTCTCACTGTGGTTAAACCACAGAAATTCTCTCTGTGGTTAAACCACAGAATTCTTTGTTTCTCTCATCTCTTTTCCCAGGCTCTGAAGCCAGACGTGTTAATTATGTACATCTTCTTGTTATTCTCTGACAAATTGTCCCTCAACTCTATAAACTGGCCATTTTCTTCTCTCTCAGCATCTCATCTGTAATATATTCCAAATAAGGACAAACACCTTATTCAGTGCCTCTTTCATCTCTGCATCATTTAGACAATCCCAAGCAAAGTGTTATCTAGTATAACTATATCCTTTCATGATGGAATTCTGCAGTTGCAATACAATCTTACACATACTATGGAAAGCTGAGTATAATATATAGTAAGAGTGAACAAATTCACTCTAGAATGATGTTGCTGACATCATATAATCTCATGACAGTTTGGAAGAGGCATAGGCTTGGCCTCAATTTGTATTTTTTTTAATGGTGTGAAACAGTGACTAGTGAAAACATGCAAGAGTCAGCAGAGTTTGTGGCAGTTTGTGGACTGGCTAAACTTTTTCCCTTACCAACTCCCTCCTCTTTCCATTCTGAATTTGTGCCAACTGAAGACCACTGAAATGCCTTCTCAGCTTTGACCTAGTATTGCCCAAACCAACTATTTTTCAGCCTAAACTGAACAAACTATATAAGAAGATCCTCTGCAGCTATGTATTCCTTCCTGCTTTGTTTGATGCAGCACTGAGAACTGTCTCCTGTAGGGGACAAGCAGGGAACAGACTGTTTCCCTTTAGCTAAAGAGACAGTCTGGACTTTTTCTTCTGGCCTTTCTTCTGGCCCTTCTTTAATCAAATGTTTAAATTCCTTGATTATTTACTGCTTATAGTTTGGCTAATAATACAGTCTGCAGCATGAGGAGCTCTGAAAGAGAGACCTATGATTCCCCTATTAAGATACAGACAGAAATATCAGCTACTGTCAAGGAAACAGCAAAAGGTTGACCTTCTGGACATGCACCCTTTAGAAGTTTACAATATGAACTGTCTCCTCATTAGCCTTATTGGTCCCAGTGAAGCATTCCAATTACTCCCTTTCTCTTGCCATTGAATTTGTCCCTTTGGGCAGCCAACTCAACTAGCAATTGATTATTTATATGAAACTTACCAAGGAGCAAGACAAAATTAAATGCCTGAATCACAAATGGAGCAGAGACAAGTTTCTTGGAAACACCTGTTGTTTTCTCAGAACTCTCTGTGTCATAGATGAGTGACTCTGACATCCCATGCAAAAGAGGAATTAGGCTGGGCTGTTCTCTCCTCTGGATTTATTTAGCTGTTCCCTGAGTCAACAGGCAACCCACTCAAATGCAATCTTGAATATATGTCAAGTGATAGATAAAGGGGAATTTTGAACCAGTCTTGATTATTCAAGATCCATGGGCACCTTTTGATGATCTGGTGCTCAAATCAAAACTCAGATCTCAAAGTACCTCTTTATATATGAAAGAGGTATGTGAATCTCTTGAATGAGATATTCACATATGACCCTTTCCCACTTGCATACCAGAAAATGTTGGAGTAGAGCTGAACTAATCCAAACTTTTTGATTCATCCCTATATAAAAGCCTATATAACTTCAGTCACATTTTTAATTGTAAAAAGGCTGTGAGTTTTTCTGTGCTCTTGTGAACAGCTGCAGCATTCTCCCATGTGTTTCCAGTGTTTTATTGGCAAGTCACAGCAGTTATGAAAGGGATTAGATGATATTGTTGCCTGTGATAGCAGAGGACCAGACTCAATGACCCAAGCAGACTCTGCCAATCCTATGTCCCTATTTTCCTGTAGACGACGTAAATGATATTAGGACTGCTGGCACGAAAGCCACAATGCTAATCTTTTTTATTATTGCTTTATCCATTTTGAGCTAGCATATCCAAATCACAGTGCTTGATTTTCTGTTGTCTTGCTGCTTATGCTGTCATATAAACTAACCCATAAAGGATGTCAGAACTCATCTGAATAAGACTGGAAAGGCTTGAAGTTCATTTTACACAGATGTAAAATGATTACCCAAGCAGGGGGAGATCAGCCCCCCACATATATTTTGATATACCAAAACTCCAAAGCCATTCTTGTACCGCTGGTCTGTGAACTTTTTTCAATGATTTAACACTTCAAAGTATAGACATGCCTGTGCAAACAGAGGATTAGGATGTTCCAGGCAGAGGATTATGAATGCAGAAGAACTTTCATGCAATGAAAGGCTTCTTTGCTAGAGAATTACCATCAAATATAAACATGTAGTTCTGAGACCAAATGAACTAATGAAGTCTGATTTCCTATGGGTTTGTATATTATGGTTGGATTTCCCAGTATCCTGTAATGTACACACTGCAGGTGAGGCATTTCAGACAAGTTTCTTCATCAGAACTCTAATGCTGAGTGAAGATGATCAGATCTCAAAAGCCTTCATTTTCTCAGACATAAAAAATACCAGGTAAGAGCAAGATTTACTTCCCAGCATTGTCACTAGGGCACACTAGCCACCAGAAAGAAGCTGGAGCCTTTCCTCACATCTGTCCATTTATATGACCTGGTACAGTGCACAAGTCGTAGATTCAGGAAGAAATGTGCTGCTCTGCAGCCCATCTGTGTCATGGGCCACATCCAGTTCTGCAGCTGTTTAGCTGTGAGAAGCTAATAATTCAGAGGCAGGGTTGCACATACTTTCTGTGAGATGTTGGCTGCTCCTTGTTCTGGTTTGAAAGCAAAACCAGTGAGAGACTCCAAGTCAGAAATACAATTTATTGGGAAAAGGAAAAAAAAAAAAGACAAAAATACATGCAATGATACAAAAGGAAGACCACTGACAAAGTCAGACACCTGCTTTGGCCAGTGTGCTGGTAGCAGTCCAAATTGGAGTGGCTGCAGTCCTCTTGGAGTGGCAGATGTGGTTGCTGTGTCTTCTCGGAAACCTGTGGAAAGGCTGCTTTTCTGTCTTGAAATGCCTGGATTTATCCAGGTGGGAATGCCTAGCTTCTCCCCCTGGGTGGAGCATCTCACAATGGGCTGATGTTATTTTGAGTCACAAGGTGTGTTCTTAATCACCTGTTAAACAGAACTGGCTCCTGGAGAGTGTTATCTCTGAGTCATGTGGCAAGACATTGATGGGCCCATTAACAGCAGATAAGGAAAACTGTCCAGATGCAACTGCTACTCGGATGGTAATAGGAAACATCTTGGTGCTCAGTCTTGGACACTCCTACAAGAGCCTCTGCCTGCTTTCTGTCACCCTGGAACTCATTATAGAATAAGCTTTTTTTTTTTTTTTTTTTTTTTTTTTTTTTTTTTTTTTTTTTGTAATGACAATCATATAATAAAGCACCTATGACCCACTCAAACATGTGAATCTTCAGCTTGGCTCTAAATAACTCTGCAGCTCTTTTATTTTATTAAAGCCTCAAAATGGGCATTTTGTTGTCCTCTGTGAGGTAGGGAAAATTAGATTGCTTTGCACTGCATAGCTCTTTTATTATAATAAATGCATTGAGGATTGAGCTTTTTAATTAATATCTGCAAAAGAAAGGGAAGGACCTACTACTGAAGCCCTTGGGCCATCTCAAGGAGAGGGTGAGAGTTAGAATTAGCTGGAGAAAAAGAAATAAAGCAGCTTTCTGAAAAGAATACTCCTTGATACTCACTTTATGTCCAAATACCATGGGAAACAGGATGTTTTTTTAGTGGAGGAGACATTCCAGGACCATCACAGAAAGCAAATCATGGTGTCATTTGGGTCAGCATCACATTTTATCTTTCCTGAGTCACTTTCTCTGAAGGTTCTGAAAGCAACTGAGCAATGACAGTTTGGCCTTCTGCCCTCTGGAAATCTATGTGTAAAGGTTGTGGTTTCCTTTTTCTACCTGGCAAAGTGCAGCACTGGAAAATGACAGAGCAAGGTACACAGCAAGGAGGTCAAGAGCCTTTGAAAACAGCATTCCTCTACCCTCTCCCCTTCTGTTTGTGGTGTGCATGCAGTTTTGCCAGTTATTTGTATTTTCAAATTTAGGGAAAAACCTGCCTTTTTCTTGCTGGACAACCAGAAGGTTGGACTGGAAACTTTCAGAGTTTCAAGCGAAGACCCTGGGAGGGTGTATGCTTCTGACACATAAAACTGTTCTCCCAGGCTGGGTGGCCAGGACTGGAATGTCTTACAGTTGTAACCCACACAGCTCAAACACACAAAAAATTGGGAAGATTAAATACCTCCCAATGGAAACTTTGACAGGCAATACATCTCTCATAAATATTGAATTTGCATGTAAAATAAAAGTGTAACAAAAGAAAGAACAAAGCTAGTCTTCTGCAAAATACAACAAATCATGTTGTATTCTTGAAAGAATGTCAAGAACATGTGAGTGGTAAGTACAAAATGAACTCTACAGTCTCTTTGGCAGCTCTTGCTCATTCTGCCTCCTAACTTGCCAGCTTAAATATTTAACATTTAAGAGATCCATTTTTTCACTGGACTGGAAGAATCCACTTAGAATCATAGAACGTTATGGGTTGGAAGGGACCTTAAAATTCATCTATTTCCACCCCTCCCTCCATAGGCAGGGACATCTCCCACCAGACCAGATTGCTCAAGGCCTTATTCAACCTGGCTTTGAACACTGCCAGGGTTGAAGCATCCACAAGCTCCCTGGGTAACCAGTTCCAGTGTCTCACCAGTCTCACAGTAAGAATTCCTTCCTAACACCTTGCCTAATTTCCCCTCTTTCAATTTGTACCCATTACTCCTTGTCCTAGCATTACATTTCCTGATGAATGGTCCCCTCCTCAGCTTCCCTGTAGGCTCCCTTCAGATAGTAGAAGGTTGCTATGGGGTCTTCACACAACCTTTTCTTTTCCAGGCTGAGTAGCTCCAACTTTCTCAGCCTGTCTTCATAGGGGAGATGCTCCAGTCCTCTTACCGACTTCATGGTGTCCTCTGGAATTGCTCCAACAGTTCCATTTTTTTCTTATGCTAGGGATATTAGAACTAGATGCAGCATCCAGGTGGAGTCTCACAAAAGTGTGGTAGGGGGAGAATCCCCTCCTTTGACCTGCTGGTCATGCTCCTTTGGATGCAGCCCAGGATTGGTTTGGCTTTCTGGGCTGTGAGTACCGGCTCATGGTGGGTTTTTCATCTACTGTTGCACCCCAGTGCTTTGCAGGGCTACTCTCAAGCACTTCTCCACCCAGCCTGTAGATGTTTCTGGGATTACAGCTATCCAGGTGTAGTTCCTTGCACTTTCCTTTGTTGAACTTCATGACATTTGCCTCAGCCCACCTCTCAAGTGCGTTAAGGTCCCTTCTTCATCACTGAGCCCAGAAAGTCTCCCCCTCGGTTCAAGATATATTTTGCTTACCATCATCCACAGTAGTTCAGCTCCAGTGACTGTTGGATGGTACTGCAAAAAGTGGCTTTTAATTTTTGTATATATTTCATTTTTAACTTATGCCATTATGACAGAACAGCTATACTGATTCTGGATTTGGTGCCAGCCAGGCTGGCATAAGTGGGGGTCAATGCAGAAGACAGCACTGGGCAGTGCAGACACAATTCAGTCATTCTCAATCTTACATCCATGAGCTCTGAAGGAGTTGTTTCAGCTTGGCTGCATTTAAGACAGAATCAACCAAAAATGTTCATGTTACCAGGTTGGGTGAAGTTTAAAAGGGCTATGGTCCGGCCCCACAAATTTAATTCAGATGAGCTATAACAAGGAAGCACTCACCCTTGGGAAAATAGGCTTGTGGCTACACCGTGGACAGTTAACTGAAATGGCACAACAGCTCCTACTTGTCTTTTCTTCCAAACCTGTTCTAGAAAGGCATAAGGAGAGGCTGGATACACAGGACTGACTTGAAGTAGCATCCTTTGGTAATTAAGATCTGACTGGCTGAATGACTTTGACGACTCTCTGAAGCACTGAACTGGAAAAACAGGGGCAGATTCTCTTTTGGCGTGCTAATACAAGCCTCTGCTATGAGCAGCTCCTAGAAACCATGCAAATAACAAATGAAGTCAGAGGATGAGTTTGTGAAACAAATACCAAGTTTGTCTTTCATTCTCTTTACTTTGATCTCTGCTACCAATTAAAAGATAAAAAAAATTTACAGCACATATAAGTCCAATTAAATCTTATAACGAAATCCTCAAGTACTACTGAGGTGGAACTTGCAATAATTAGTTTTGATATATAAATAAATTTTCCAAATGCAATTTTGTTCTTTTAAGATCATGTTCCACTTTGAGTTCATAGTGTTTTATTATTTCACTGATCTGTGAGACGTAGCTTCCAATGTTTCTGTTCCCTTGGTTCTTTCAGCCTCTATGCGAATGCATTAAAAATAACTAGAATTAATGACAAATCTAATAAATAATTATTATAGTGGCAATGCTATGAACTGGAATTCTGACTTTAGGAATAGGTGAAAAATATTCATAGTCCTTAGTTTCATACTCTCATCCATCCAGAGAAGGACAAAGAAACTGGATTATCACGGCACTGAAGGCTTAAAATAGATTTTACAAGTGAACAGTCAAAGTCATGGCTAAGATGCTGTACTTGAAGTTATGATGAGTTTTGTAAGCAGCTAATAATTTCACAGGCTGCAGTAAAGATTGTCTCCTTAGTGTGGTTATTTGAATAAAACCCCAAATATCTGTCCCACATCCCCTTTTTTGGAAAAGATATAATGTATTTATGCAGGTAGAGCTCAAGCCACGCATAGGTAGAACTTTTTCACTTGCTACTTTACTACACTTCTCTAAGACTTGTTTTCATTTAAACAAAGTAAGAGACAGTGTCATAGTTTACACTAGGACAATACACAGGAAGGATGTTTTTCTGGCAAAAAAAACATTATAAAAAGTGAAGATCACGAAAGTCCCCTTTTCCATACTGCACATTTCTGAGTTGATGTAGACCTTCATGTAGAGTGAGTTTTTGGGACATTAACCTATACCTTCAGAGGGTCAGAGCCTGTCCCCTTTTTGCTGGAAGTTTATGTTATTCAGGTGCTTAAATCCCAGCTTTGACGGAGCAATAAGGGTGTTGTAAAAATAAATACATGAATATTTATAAGAAACATATGGAAATTCAGATAAAAGTTGATTTAGTCATTCTTAAACAGCAGTGTTTTCAGGTGTTTGTACCATGGCACTGGGAACCGAGTAACTGCACACAAAAGATAGGCAGATGCTAATTACCATTGCTCATGCCCCGCTTATCTTCGACAGCCATAGACATTCAAATGACAGGGGCTTTCTGAGTCTTGTAGGATGCAAGGCACAATGTTGCAGCTGCTACCAGGTCTGCCTCTTCTATAATGCTCTAAGCCCAGTCTATTGACTTTTCACCTCAAAAGACTTTTCTCTGGACTCCAGTCTCGGCTGCCTTATCAGTGTACTTCTCATGCTGTCTTCTTGCTTTCTTCTGACTCTCTCTGGCCAAATAATCCTAGCTTTGTCAAAATAATTTAATTCTATGTCCTTGCTGCACATCTTAGGGTTTATCTTTGCTGCCATAGAGGGAAACTCAGGTAAGGCTTGGACATAGACATTTCAGACCAAAATCAGTGCAGACAGTAGAAGGGGGAAAGGCCAGGCTTGTTATCCCACAACACAGTCTGTGGTCAAAAGAAACCTTTCTGAGAAGAATATGTCAAGCTGCAAGGGGCTGGGAGTTGGTGGACATGGTAGAATAATGTATCTTATACTCCCTGATAGCTTCTGTTGATTAAAACACCTTCATGCTCCAAGTACCCCAGAAGCCCATGCAAGGGCTTCTCACCCAGTTTGCTCTTTATAGATATTTACAGTTAATACAGGCAGACCATGCCATCTCTACCTGGCTACAATGCTTATTCCGATGGGAATATTTTCAACATCACAAATTGTGGATCCAGCCTGATGTATACTGCCTGCTTTAGCAATCTTGCTAAAAATCTCACAGTCATTATATTTCTGACATCTGGATTACATCAATTTCTATGGCTTTCAGTGGGGAGGCACAGACTGGCTTCATTCCATCTAGTCTGGGATGTTTAAGTCAAGCACTTCACTGGGGATCAAGGTATAAAGATACCTGTAATCAAGGGAAAGTGATTTACCTCCAGATAATTACTCAGGTATAGCTAGTGAGAGGTTGTGTTGTAGTGACATCCTTTAGATTAACAGAACATGACAACTAACTAAAGTAACACCTGTAGTCTGGAAGCCTTATAGTTGCCTTATAGTTGCTCTGTATCCCAAATTTACAACAAAAGCACATCTCTGAAATGTGGTGGGTTTGAATGATGCATACTGTTCATGTACTTCTTCCAAAGTACAGCTGGAGCCAAGCCAATTTATAATGTTGTTTCAGTACCTTACAAATAACTGTCAGTGAACTCCCAGCTCAAAATACAGCTAATGGCAACATGGCAACAAAAGTCTGCTTTTCTCTCTGCTAGCAAACAATGAGCATTTTTCATTCCATGACTGTTTAAGCAGTGAAGGTATTAGCCTTCACTGGGGTACTCTGTCATGTAATTTGCAATATATTCATGAAAAAAAATAAAAAAAACTTGCTTGTTATGACTCTCATAAATTATGATCATAATAAAATGTCTTTTATAAGACAAGTCAATCAAAATCTTATTTCTTAGATGGCAAAATAAATGTCTGAGTATCATGGATACTAAATACCACAAAAAAAAAGTGCTAAGGACATGCTACGGACTACCACTTACAAGAATAAAAAAGTTTAATTATCTCAAGAATCATGGGGAATCTGAATGTTCATTGCATATCATCCTCACTGAATCATTTTAATTTAGCAAAAAAAAAAAAAAAAAAGGTGAAATGTCTTTTTCAAAACATCTGCCAGGAGCTAGGCAACAGAGCAATACAAGGTGTCTGGTCTCAGTGTTTATTACAAAGTCTGTAAAATAAGCCAGTGTGTGAGAGCACACAGAAGCAGCCCATCAGCATCTACTCAGTCCATGCACAGCCCTGGCTGTGGGGGGATTGTGATTCCCATACTGCCAAACCAAAGCAGGGCATTCCTCAGCTTGGAAGAGGAGGTATACCAGTGGTGGCATTTCCAGTGTTCTCAAAGAGGAAAAGGGTACTGGATGATAATATTTCAGAGCAGAAATATTTTTTTACACTTTTTAAAAATGCTCAGACCTGTAGTGACACACAGCTTCCCTGAGTTTATTCCTCCCTAGGCAGACCCTTAGAGAATGATGAGATGGGTGACAGAAAGGACGAAGAACAACTCAACAATAGCAAAACTTCCAGTTCATGCTCCATTTCCCCATGTCCTTGGCAGGGTGCTGTAGACACTGTTCTGGAGAGGAGCTGGGTGTCACACCCCCACCCAACAAAAATGTGCTGTGGTGTCTTGTCCCCTTAGTCAAAAAATGAGTGAATTTAAACAGGAATGGAGATGCTAATAGGCAGAGAAAATAAGGCTTTCTTCTTTACACAGAGCTCTCCCTTCTCCTTCATCCCAAAGATTTCCTCAAACCTGCAAACATACTTTTAATTGAAAAGTTTAAACCATCAATCATATAAAAGAGCTTGCCACATTCTGCACTACCTACAACCTTCTTATGAGGAAAAAATAGAAAGTATCAGAGGAGCATATGAATTGAATTGTACTGAAAATTTACTCAGTCAATCTTTTGGGACCAATTTTTGTCTCTCAAAACTGATTTCACTGCACGATTTGTCTTGGTAATATAACCAGAAGTGTTTTCTTCCTTCTGGGAATTGAAACGCCTCTTGCTCTAACCTGCCCAGCATCTGAAAACATTGGGGCTCTATTACCTACCAAGCAAAGTCCAAGCCATTAAAACCTTTCTATTCTCCACTGTGGCCCACTTTCAGGTACCCTCTATTCTGAACAGAAGAGACAGCTGTTGGGCTCAATAAAGCATTCCTTCAGAGATGCCCAGTCAGGTGCATGCCCTACTGTTCAGCAGTGAAAAGAGAAGATTGTGATAGACCATGAAATAGTAGCCTTTACACAGCACTTAAATATTGCTGATGTTTTACTCTGTCTCTGAAGAAAAACTGATTTTCATGTAGCTAAGTCCTTTAATAAGAAACGCCATTCTGAAGCTGCAGATTTTTGCTGTAGATGCTGAGAATGAGGCATTAGAAACAGAATTACAGAAAGGTTTGAATTGGAAGGGATCTTGAAGATTACCTAGTTCCAACCTCCTGGACATTGTAAGGGACACCTTCTACTAGACCACGTTTATCAGGGCCCTCTCCAGCCTGCCCTTGAACACTTTGAGGGATGGGACATTTGCAGCTGATCTGGGCAACTTATTCCAATGTCTCATCAGCCTCACAATAAAGAATTTCTTCCTTAGAACCAATATAAACGTTC
The DNA here is from genome assembly GCF_026979565.1 of Vidua chalybeata. Taxonomy (NCBI): domain Eukaryota; kingdom Metazoa; phylum Chordata; class Aves; order Passeriformes; family Viduidae; genus Vidua; species Vidua chalybeata. The sequence continues at coordinate 41,304,248 of NC_071535.1, forward strand.
TCTCTTTTAGTTTAAAGCCACCCCCGCCCTTGCCCTATCACTACCTGACATTGTAGTGGCACTCAAAAACTGCCCCTGGCTTTTTTTCAGGCTTCCTTTTGGTACTGGAAAGCAAGTTAAAGCCTGGTGTGCAGGCAGGTGACACTGCAGTTAGCTCTCAGCTATCAGTATTTTTGCAAAGACATACCTCTAACATGTTTGTATTGATCTTTGAAGTACAAGAAAACCCTTTTGAGAAGAACCAGGCTTTTTTCCTGTCTTAAATATTCCTTACAAAGGATCTGTTCCCAAACATCCTTGGTATAATTTCTTGCCTTTTCTTGATCCTTCTTTCAAGTCCTGTTCTAGAAGATTGATTTGTCTGTAGTGTGCATGGGAAATCCTCATCAAGTCCACTCTACACAAGCCCCCAGTCCAAGCAATTTCTCACCTGCCGCTACTGTGATCTATGGGAACAATATATATTGACTGGTGGCTGGACATGAAACTGTGCAAGGCTTCTTTTATTGAGAACCAATTCCCTGTTTGCTCCATTTTCCTGTTATGAGCTCCAGAAGCAGAGATTAATGACAGCTGTTCCACTTGTTTAAACAGCTGATGTCTCAGGCCTAGATCCCACCTGGGGCTCCCGTCTGGACAATAACAACACGCCATTTCTGAGCTAAGCAAAAAAACACTGTAAAAACCAGCAAAGTTTTAGCTTCCCTTTTGGCAAAGAAAATAATTTCTTCAGGAGCAGAAAACCAGTTGAAGGACAGAAAATGAGAACCACTCTGGGCAGCCACAGAATTTTTACTATAGCCCATTACTACTGATTTTTCATAGACACAGATTGCAAAATGAAGACATTGCTGGGGTGAGATGCAGCTGTTGGTTATGAAGAGACACAATTGCCATAACTGTATGATGGATGTGTTCACAGTGAATAAAATGTAGAAGATGACCGGGTCAATAATAATAAATGTGTAGATACAGAGGGAGAAGCTGGAAGAATGTAATAATGAAGAAGAATAGGGAAAAGCATATGGAGCTATTTAGGGTTCTTTCAGCAAGTGTTTTTGACACAGAGAATAAAGAGGATATAGCAAACAGACCAGCTGGACCATGTATTAAAACTACTGCTTTAAAGAGTGGTAACGTAGGAAAAAACTTGGCATTTCTAGTTCCACACCAAAAGTCCTGGATGAAGATATATATAGCCCAAAAAAAGATGTAGGCTGCTTTGCTTCTTCTTTGGCTACAAGAGAAAGAGGCTGGCAATATTAATGAAACATAGAGAGATTGTGTAACTGCTTCCTGTGCTACACGTATTCTTTGTTTAGGGGACTTTGGATTCCAAGGTTCTTGTTCTGGTACAAAAATAAAATTATTGGAAAAAGTGGCCAAGAATAATAGATAGATAAAAGTACTCACTCCTGCAGGTGAGTACTAAAGGTTCATTGCTTTCTATTTATTCAAAAGTTCTATAGTCAGGTTTTTTTTTTTTTTTTAATATAACACATATACATATTTTTAAGTGCAAAATTTTACAAGTAACTCTCAGGTGCAATCAGAGAAATAAGAAATAGGCATCATGCAGCCATCAAGCTTTCCAGTTATATTTTCATTCCTCATTCCACATGAAAAATACCAGCTGAGCCTTGAGTTACATACCATTGTTAGATCCTGTAGCTGCCCTTAACTTGCAGAGATGGGGGAGTTTGGAGAGTTATTTGGATGCCATGTATTTGACTAAGAAACAGATAGGGAAAGGAAATACTCAACCCTCCACCCCTGTCATCACCACTTTGTCTATCTCCATCTGTCATCCAGACAGGCTCTTAGTGATTAAATTTATAAGCATTTTCAGACACATTGAGTGAGTACTGCTGAATCAGGAGAATCACAGTCTGGTCTCAGCAATGAATTAATATTTTAAGCCTCATGTTAGTTAAAGGACTTTTACAGCTCCTTGATAAAAACCCAGCTGTTATTTTCAGAGAACTTGAGCCAGAGGAGAGCTCTTAGATCCCAGTTTCTGCACTCTGAGACTTTGGGGAGGAAGAATGAAGAAAAATTTATTTCTCTGCAATAACCTGGTTTGTCTCCTGTTCCTTTTTTGGGCAATGAAAAGCTACTAAACCTCACCAATGCAGTGAAAAGGCTGGGCTGGCCTGGCATAGCCACTCTGAGGTGTTCAAAAGGACAAACAAAAAAGTCTGGAGGGGGCTTACTCCGCAAGCTGCTTTGGCCTCAGTGAGCTGCAGAGCATCCTGGCTGAGCTGCTGCTGCGGTGATGGAACCAGATGCTCTTGTCTGCTGACCTGATTGAACTACTCTGCAGTGATGGTCCAGAATGACAGAGTGCTATTCTTGGTAGTGACACCTTGATAAAGGCTGCCATTGCCTGGGCTACTTGGGAGATAAATAAAGATGGGAACTTCTCCCTGGAAATTTTGTAGATTTTATTGATATGTCAAAGAAAACCCTGGCTTTTGAGTTTTCTTTGTACTATTGCTTTGTGCTTTTGTGTAACTATCGGGCTTCCCTGTGCATCCTGATGAATCAAAGAGGTTGCTATGTAAAAATCAAATAATGTATCCTCAAAGGCTGAAATTTTGAGATGTCAGTTAAAGGATTTAAGGAGAGAAGATGGTGGCAACCTGCATATACCCCACATTTCTACTGAGAAGCAGCTTGACAGCAATTTCAGGCAAAGGAATCCTGGCTCTCAAGTTAGGACGATATGAAATAAAGCTCCATTGATTCCTCCTGAACTGTCTCACTAAATCTAGTTTGACTCTTCAAATAGCATTCTTCAAATATGTCCGATAAAATGAAGACTCAACCTCCAATGTAAGTCTTTAGCCACTCCTTTCCTTTTGCAAACAACACATAAATGTCAGAGTGGTTTTACTGACCTCAATAAATGCTTGCAGGCAAGCAGGGATGATCCCAGACACTGCCAATAGGAGGCCATTAAGATTGATGTTATGTTTCCACAGTCTCTGTCAGCTGACAGAACCTTTGCAGTTTTACAGTCTGGTGGTAAGCTTGAGTCTGGTGTTCAGGCAAGAGAAGAATGGGGGCTAAAAAACAGGTGATTGTCTTTTGTCTTCCTGCATTCCATGTCTAGTCAGGGCTGAGCAGCACTTGACAGGCAGCTCCCATACAGCCAGGTGGGATGGTGATTGGAAAAAAGCAAAGTGAAAGGGAAAATCTGCAGAGATATTGTTCTGCTTCCTACTCATTACCAGCCAGTAGAGCTTGCTCATTGCGTGGGTGAGAATACATTATGCCTCAGGACGGATTTTAGGAGCAGGAGTGATTCTTTGCATTCCAGAATGCTCTGACTGCTTTCTTTAGAGTCCTGAGGGGCAAATTTATCTCTAACATGAGTAAATGGATTTTCACAAGAGCTGAATAAACTCCACTCTCTTTTGTAAGAAGAATAAGAATGCTTTCAGCAGCTAGGAAAAAAAAAAATTATATGATAGGTCTGAAATCAAGCTCACACGTGGTATATTGTTTCTGAGTGGCAGATACAAGTGTCTTTCCCCTGCTCTCTCCAACAGCTTCATCAGGAAGATGCTCGAGGTGTGCAGCTCCCAAATATTACAGCAATGCTCCCCTGGTAGGCAATGGGGTGGCAGAACAGCACGGCACACACTGACCAAGGAAGGGCTGTGCTATGGGACATTTGGCCGCTATGCAACTGCAAATTCTCACAGACATTTAAGAGACAATTAGGCTCTGCAGCGAGGAATCCAGTGCATTGTGGCTGTGTTTCTTCCAATATCAGAGACAGAACATTGTAACATTTATTACTTGCTCGATTTCCTGGTGCTTACTTTCAAAGCCTCCACAGGAGAACTTTGCTTTGTTAGTATGTTTCTAGCATTGCCCTCTCATTTTGGATTTTCTATTGTACTTTACACAGATTAACAGAGGGAAGATTGAGCAGAAGGTGAGAAAACAGGATGCTGGCTCACATTTATTTGTGAAAAGAAGGAGTCTGACCTCAGCTGGAGAACAATGACTCCTGTAGCAGGATAGCATATGAATGTTAATGCTTCAGAAGCCTCAGATTATTTTTAGTTTTCCATGTCAAGGACAGGAATCCCATAGTGCAGTTAGAGTCTCTCTCTGAAGTTGCTAGACCACACAAAATAGGCACACACCTTTATAATGAAGGAATTTTGGCCAGAACTAAATAAAGTTGGATTCTGCTCTCAGTTACAGAAGCAAAAACTGAATAGGAGTTCTGATGCCAGTGACATAATTTTGGATTTGTTCCTGAGCACTGAGCAAATCTCCAGCCCTCAGTCTTCCCTCCTTTATGTTCACAGGAACTTTCTACTGAGAGTATGCATTAGTTTGTACCTCTCTTTTCATCTTTCTTTCAGCATGTAAAATCCCAGACTCAAAGTAGAACTTGGAAGTAGTAGTCAAGAAACAGATGGATCCAAAGAAGATGTAGAACTCAAAGGATGATTTTGTCTACACAGATCTCAGCATACAAATGTTGGTGAACTTGGTGAATATCTTTTCCAAGTTTATTTCAAAGTCTTCCAGTACTCTGAGGAAAGCTGGCTTTGGTCATCCCTTCCTTCTTACATTGTATTCCATTGTCATCCTTTGAAATACTTCACTCTTTCACTGGAGTTTTTCTCAGTCTAAGACATTGTCTTTGCATCTTTGAACTGAGCATGGAAAAGTAGAAACAATTGACAGTCCTGAGGAGTGAAGTTTCCTGTGGAGCAGAGTTCTGTGTTGAAAAGCAGTGATTCTTAAGAAATCTGGAAAGAAAGCTTTCCCAGAGAGACTTTCTCTTGCTGCATCTCATCTTCCAGGGAACTCCAGCTATTCAATATTTTATCCTTTCTCAATTGATTTTTTGTCATTTCAATGAACAGGTACTTTGGAGGAAGCACTTACTTCTTTAGCTTTAATCTAGTTTAAGTCAATTCCCTGATCACAGCATACCAATGATATAATATTGTGTATGCTCACTGCAGGTTGTTTTCAAAGACTTCCAATATTTTGTGAATCTTCTGTTTCAGCCATATCTCCTTTCCTATTCTTTTTCTTCATACCTTATTTCCATTGGTTCTCCATCATACCAAAATGCCATATTGAAATATCTTTTGCATTGTCCCTTTCTCTAATAGTGCCCTGAAACTGCTGTTGTTAAATCCCATATTCATTTTCGGTTTATTTTTAAACTCTCTGGAGATTTTGAACTTCAACATTTCTGGCCCTAATTAAATGACTTTAATAAAGCCATCCACATATGAAAATGTGGATTTATCTCAGAAGAATTATTTATCTCAGAAGAATTATACAGCTGCAGCACTTCCTCTTTTTCTCCAGACAGAGTCTTAAACCAACAATCCCAAGAGGGCTACAGCCCTCTAACAGCCATAATATAAATCCACATTCTGGGGAATGTAAATGTATGGAATTTGTGAGCACAATATTTGTAGGGAATGTTTTTGAGATTTTGGGATATATCTGTATTTTAATTAATATCGTTGTCCTGCATTCTTTTCTGAGAGAAGGGCAAAAACCCACAAGTTTAGTGAGCTCCCATAGGTTCATTTCCTTGGAAGTGATAATATCCAGAGACAAAATTCACCAGATTAAGTCAAGGGAATCATAAGGAAATGTGTGGTTAATCCATCTAATTTTGTGTAACAGGGAAGCTGTACGTTATACGTGCAGAAACTGTAAAAGAGATTTAAGGATAGAACACTGCTTTATACAGGATTGAAAGCCACTCTGACAGTAGTAGGGAAACAGAAAGGAGGTATCAAATTGAATTTAAGAGATGCATGTAAATGGAAAGGTAAGAGATTTTCCAGTGGTGAGATCAGGTAGATGTCAAGTATTGGAAGGAGAATTAAGGTTGATGAAAAGCACCATCTGTCCTTTTGTATGTTGGTTTATTTAAAACACATATTTTCACTTATATATTGGTCTATGTTTTCCTCAGCTTTTCCAAGGTAAAATATTTTTCAACAGAAATTGGAACAGAATTATATTCTTTAAAAAATATACTCCTTTTTAGCTGAAAAGGGGAGAAAGTTTCTGTAAATATTGTCACTGAAAACAGTATGGATATATTTTCCCAACAGAAAAAAAAATGGTTTGAAATTAAACTTTCTCAAGGAATGAAGAAGAGTGCCTTAGCTATACAAGGGAAGAAAGAAATTGGAGCACTAGGAGTAGGACCTTGGTCTGGATGCTTGCCATAGTTATATAGTTCTCTTGCTGACTGCAACCAAGCATTCAAAAGTCCTTATTCTTCTACAGTAAGAGGACAGAGGTGACTTTGTTACACTGCTAATAACTGGAGACTTATCTGTAGTTCACTTGGGAGAAGCTTTTGGTTTTGAACCAAAAGCCTGTCTGAGCATTCTTCAATTACAAAGGGGTTAATCTACCTGCCCAGTGGATTGATACACCTAAGGACAGACCACAGCTCTTGTGGTTTGCAATGTCAAGTTCAATACTGGCTTGCATAAAATATTATTACCAGGCAGCTGCTTGCTGATGTGGCTAATTGTCTGACTAGCAAATTGTTTGCTAACAGCAAAGCACAGAAAACAGAAGTAAGAGATGGAAGGATCCCAGTGACAAAGTAATAATTTATCCAAATCAGTCGGTTGGGTCTACATGAAGAATCAAGATCACAATTAATATTTTAATTTGTTGTGTCTCCTTCAAAAACGGCTCTATTTTAATATATAAGTTTCTGTATAAAATACATGATACATTTTGAAGTCAGCTTTACTTTGCTTTTCATTGCCGTTTACTATATCTGAACAATATATTTCTGATTCTACGTCAATGAAAATCTCAGGTGTGTCAGCCTAAACAAAGAAATTTAGCCTAAATACAGGAGTAAAAATAAAATTGTGTCTGGAAAACAAGGTGTTAACATTGTCCACCTGCTGTCAAGCTCTTGCCATGGGTGAAAAACAGATTTTCACTCAGTCCCCTCAGTTCTGATTAACCTCAGTTTGTCTGGAGTGTCTCTATTCACTTTAAAAATGGGGAGGCAATATCTACAAAATCCAAGGTGTTCAGAGCCTGGGGATTGAAGCTAAGGTCTGTTGTTCCAGAGAGCAACCAAAGAACATGGAGGTCTCTATCAGTATTTTCTTCCCTTGCCCTTTACCTGTCTTCCTAATGTTTAACTAGAGTTTCAGGATTTAAAAAAATTTAATAATCAAGCATGATGTTTCTGAAGCAAACTGACTGGAAGATTCATAATGCCACAAATTCAGGCCCAAAACATATAATTTAGATTCTTATGAAGCTTTTTTCAACAAATTATATAAAGCATCTGATGGGTCAAAATCTTCAGAACTTAAATATTCTTGCTTGTTCCTTGCTTTTCTTCTGAATAGAAAAATTTTTTAATTTCCCCTTGCTGACCTTCATTCCTCTATCTGCTTCTATAATTTTTACAGGAGTTGTGATTTGTTTTATGAACTGCCTTTGTCTGGGCTGCTTCTTGAGTGCATTTTGTTTTGGCTTGCTTAAACCATTCCTTGTTCTTTGATAATATTAACAAATCGAGCTGCCTCACTGGATTGACTTTTGTCCTCATTTATTTCAGAGAGCCTTTTGGTTTGAAATCTCCAAGCACATCACAACTGCCATTGTAAATCAAGCTGACAGTCAATTACAAGATGGACTATGTATTCGAACAAGGCCAGCTTTGAAAGCCCAGCTATTTCTAATACACTTACAGACCTGCAAATGCTCTTTGTTTGCAGGACACAGGGATGTCCACTACATGCGAATGACTGGTGCTGGGGTGTGGTGTAAAAAATCAGTAGCACTTCAAGAGAACTCAGAGGAGTTTAGTCAAAACAATAAGAAAAGTGTTATCTGCCTCCCAAGGAATAAATCTTAGTTGGTGGGATACTATTTTTTATGAAGCTTTATTGTAACATCAGAATGCATTAACACTTGCACTGCTGACAGAGCAGACAGGCTGGGATGTACCAAGGTGTTTCAGAAACAGCCGGGCACATTGGAGCATATAGGAAACTTGTGATCCATGAAGAGATGTACAATAATGCACCTTACACCACTTTTAGTTCTACTAGAAAAATATTGCAGCAAGACAGTTTGCGATATGGGTGTATGTATCTGTGAGTAAACTCCAGTTAGCACTTGGCATAGTTTAATTCCTCTCCATTTGGCAATTCATCTGGTGTTCTCCCTTCTGTTGCATTTCTCGGAATAAAGTTGAAGGGGCTGTCTTCAAGTGTACAAAAAAGGGGGAGCTTAGGCTGCACAATGACTACGTTCCTAATGCATAAGAAATGAGAGGAGTTTTGTTAGATTTACCATTCTGTTATGATCAACAAAAATCTGCAGAAATGTGGAAACAGCACTGGCTGGATAATCCTGCAGAAAGCATACCATGGTACTCAGTATGGACTTTCCTCATGAGAGCTGCTTCACTGGGGTGGAGTGTATAACTCTGTATATAACCTTGTATTGAAAAAGGTCTGACAAAAGCAAGGAAAACAGCTCTTACTTCTGGGAGGATACAGTCAGTCTAGCCCAGGTGTGGCAGGACATAAAACATGAATACACTGTGTGAGTCTCTCTGTCACTCTTCAGTTTATGGTACCAGTAAATCTGCTGGCTTGATTTGAACAATAATAAGAATAATATACAATAATCTAAAGAAAGAATGGTTTTGTGAGCCGGTGGAGGAAAGAGAAGATTGATTTTTTAAAAGTGTTCTTTTGAAGCAGTTGAGGAATATCTTGCCTTGGGAATCAACATATATTCTATGACTCAAAGACCTGGACTAGAAATAAAGACAGAAGTCACAACTCACATGCTATGCTTATGTTACAAGCAGTCCTGTCTCCCTTGCCTCCAGGAACTTTCACAGCACAAGGCAAAGCACAGGAAATATAGTTGTGAAGAGTGTACCAGGATTAGCAGGGAACAGGCCTGTCCCCATCTGCTTCTATGGCCCCTGCTGCTCTCCAGGAACATCCTGTCTCTCTATTGGCTTAGTCTGGAGCAGAACAAAAAGGAAAAAAACACCATGGTGCTCAAACTTGATAAACTGCAGTAGATGCAGATAGTGAAATGGCCAAGTGTTGCTCTTCAGGTGCTCTACCACTGAACTGTCTATCCTCTCCATGCTGGTAGGAAAGAGATTAATTGAGATTCCTGTCTCACATCAACTCTTTAAAAGCCCTCTTCACCATCTTGGCAAGCCTATGACTGAAGATGCTCTTCCCTTTCTGTGACAGTTGGACCCCATCAATCCCCTCAGTGGACCAGGTTTCCGAGAGCGATTCCCATGGTCTTAGTAGGCAAACATCTCAGTAGGCTATTGCATCAGAACTGTAACCCTTTGTTGAATTTCCAGACCTGACTGGCCCTTTCAAACTCCTTTCCTTTGATTGGCAGGATTGATGAAAAAACTACCTCTACTCCAGAGTCCCTTACCATCACTCTCAGAGCTCTGTAATCCTTGACACACCTCAGACTGCTCCTGGCTGTATCACTGGCACCCACAAGAAGCAAAAGCAGTGGGTAACAGTCTGGACTGTACAAAGCTCCGTAGTTTCTCAGTGACAACCCTGACAGGAGCCTCTGCATCACACCTCTCTAGAGAGTGTCAGGTCAGCAAATGGCTGCCTATGTAGCTCTCAGAGGACAGTGGCCTACTTCTTCCACCCATTGCTTTTTCTTAGTTGTGCTGGTTGTTACCAGCTGGTTGGGGAGAAGATTGCGCTGCCTTACTCAGCTCCAGTCTCTTCTGATGTGATGGGTCTTTCCTTGTCCATCTGCAGAGCCATAAAACGATTCTGGAAAGGCACTTCAGGCTTCAGGGGAAATATTTTCCTCCTGCAGGTCCTTGCTGTTGCAAACTTCCATTCTTGGACATTATTGGCTACCCTCCCTTCTGTGTATGCCCATGAAGGAGTTTTTGGTGGTGGGCTGTGAGTCCACTGTAGACTGTGCAAGTGTTTTTCCTGCCTTCACATTCTTGGCTGCTGGCAGCTTTGTCTGTTGACAACATTGTCACCAAAACTGCAGAAAAACAAAAACTCTTCAACAACATTTTTTAGTGTTAGAGAATTAAGACATTACTTTATTCTGGCTAGGATGTTGTTTTGGCCAGGATGTGCAACAGAAATCACTTCATCTACACATTGCCTGGATTGTGCAGAAAAAGTAATTCCGTCACACATGGTCTATACTAGATTTTTCACATACTTATTCAGCCAAAACCCAGAGAAATAATTGGTTCAATGTTCGTTGGTCAAATTACACAGGTCTTCGTACTTGGTTTCCTATTGGTTGTCGACCCCTTCAGCTTCAATGTTGATTAGGTTCTCATTCTTCATTCTCTTATCTATCTTTTCCAGGTGTCTCCATGCTGGGCTAATGTTTGAAGTTGATGTTCATTAATGGTCATTATCTTTTGTGTAGCTTTGTGTATCAGCCTGTTGAGATGTTAAGCTCATCAGGCCTCGAGTGGTGAAACGCTCCTTTGAAAAGAAACTTCAGTTCCTTTGCCCCTGGACAAAGGCAAACAGAACCCCTGACTAAAGTTATATAAAAATTTCAAACTTTGTGTCATTTCCAGCAAGATGATGCTGAAGTGATGCAACCTGTTTGTTGCTGCTACTAGTGTCACAAGAGGCATGATAACAAACTGTCCCTGCCAGCTGCTTAGCATCACCCGCCTATTGTGTGTAGTTCTTTGTCTTTCACTCAGCTGTAACTTGAATTTGGGCCATATGTTCTGCTGTGTGGATGAAAGAAAGACTCACTCTTCTTGGACCAGTAGTTATTCCAAACTTGCCTCAGGTAGAAGTTGTACATTGCACATTTTATTTTGGCAAGGTTATTGCAGGCAGTGCAGCCTGGTTATCAGAGTCAATTCTCGGGACAGGTGTCTACTCTATGCTATGATTGTGTCAATATCTCACCTAAAAGCTCACAATGAGTTCTGGCAGGGCTGCGGATGGATCCATAAATGCTCCCAGAACAGGAGACAAAGTCTCCTGCTACTGCTATTCCAGCAATGCTGCAAAGAGTTGTAGTGGCCCTAGATCTGTCTCAGGTGTTGAAATATTCCCAGTGAAGAAATGCCTATCACTCCAGAGGCCATACAATATGCTTTAAGCAACTTTGAGGACCTATTAACTCTTTTTTTGACACTGTTTTAGGAAAGAAATGTCAGACCTGTGTCATGGGTGATACTGAGGGCTTCAGACAAAGTTTATTAGAGAAGTCCTGTTGCTGAGCCATGAGGCACAGACGGGACCCCCTGCATTGTAAACTCCTTCTCAGAGAGAAGTCTGGTGTTGCCTGATCCCAATCTTAGCGCCAGAGTGTCAATGGATTAAGTAACCTTGTCCTGCAGGATTAAAGATAGTAAATCAGATATATTTATATGAAATAAATTCTTTATTATGACAAATTATTAGACCAAAATATTAATCAAATTAATTATTGTACAGTGTAAAAGCCAGAATTACTTGTAGTGTATAGTATAGTATAGTATAATACACTGTATCAAAGCAATAATATTAAAGCTATCAAAAAGAAACAATTATTAAGCAGAGATTGATGTACCTCACTATACCAGTGCTCGTATACAGATCTCTTTCACTCAGCCTCGAGGAGTATCCTTGAAGGGCTGTCCCCACTTTAAGGGAGAAAACTTCATACACACTCTCCAGGAAGGAGTATGTCAGAAGAAACTACCATATAAAAGTGGACTGGACTTTTATGGCGTAAAGTGATATGACTGCCAGTCATATGGATTTTGTTTATCCCACAGTTTTGCTGACAGTTTGTCTCCAAGTCAGCCTGGCAGTTTATCTCCCAAATCTTTATTTCACTTTTAGGATGTTAATTGGGAGTTGATGCATCAGGTTGGTTTTAATAGAATTCAACACCAAACCCAGCATGACACCCCCTGTCAGTCCACCACTGATAGCCTTGCAAATAGGGTATTGTCTGAGTTGTTTGACCCCATTCCAGGACAGAGTGTCTTGCGACAACCAGCAAAGTCTGCTCTATATGCTGCAAACTGCTCATGTACACGTAACAAACAGCAGCTATGGAAGTGGGTCAGAAGGTCCAGTTTTTGAAGAGGGTGTGCACAGAAGGATGCCTGGAAATACTATTTTTGCTGTTTGACATCCCAGAAAGAAACGATGCCAGTAAACTAGAATGAGATCACATAATAAAGGGATGAAGAAAATGACTTATTATGAAGAAGGGAGGGAAGATATACATACTCATTCTGGAATCTTTCTGCAGTGGTAGCTTATTGTAGTTAAAAATAAGGAATGTGAGAAATAGACATGCCTCTATGTAGAGTTCCAGGTATTTGTACCTGTTGCCTTATATATTTCTTGTCCCCATTTATGTTTTAGATTAAATTAGTGAATTTCACTTTTTCCTTATCTGAGTATTTTATGGCTCCAGCCCTGTTCTCCACCTTCACCTTATATTTAAGTTTTTTCTTCCTTTCTTTGGTCATTTGCATAAAATCATAGATACAGAATTCTGGGGCAATTAATGCTCACCAGTCCTTTAGCACTTCCTCTGACATTCTTTTTCTGGTGCTTTTATATACCCACATTTCCATTCCTATGTCATTTATACCAACATGAATATTTCCAGTGTTAATAATTCTGTAACAGGTTTCTTGGATGAATGGCAAAATTAGTCACTTTAAAAGTATACAGTAACAAAGAGTGAAATTTATTCTTTTCCAGAGAGCCACCACAAGCTTTAGGTACCACTCAAGTCCCATTGTCATGGCAGAACTAGCTGAGACTTAAGCACAGAGAAAAGTGAGATTCATTCAATAGCCCTACTTTGGCTGTCAGATCTCAGCCTGGAGGAGGGAGAGCTACAGTAACTCCTAAGTGTGACTAAGAAGTGAGAAAAAAAAGAGCTTTCACATGTAGTTGACAGCACTCTTGGTGCTGTGGCATGGCCGTGACAAGACTGCTGCCAAGTGCGTTGTCAGGCAGGATATGAGGATGGTCCTTTTGTGCTTGCTGCCAACTTCTGAGCTATTTGAAACCTCCTTTTGAACCACCTCTGCATTATTCCCTTTACTTCAGCTGCATCGCCAGTTTTAATGAATATCACCTAATGTCATGGTGGAGAGGAGAGTCCAAGAAAACAGTCTGTTTGCAAATTTGATCTAAAGTTTTAGTCAGTTCCTAACATGGGCCATCTGGCATCCATGCTATGGGATTATTTTATATGCTTGTGATTTATAGACTTCTTAGGTGTTTAAATATTGTTTTAGTTAAACTTCCTTAAACAAAGAGATATTTACAGGTACCTAGAGCTTAAAATTGTCCAGTGTAAAACAGCACCTTATACTGGCATTTAATTTTTCAGAAGTTTAAATTATCTATACACTTAGTGTTTTGAAAGACCTTTTTTTTAAGGAATAATGAAGATACATGTCCAGATTTCTTTCCCTGTTCTTGGTTATTTTCTCTGCGTCCCACTTTCTTTTCTACATTAGCAATAATAAAAACAAATCCAGCATCCTTTCAAATCATTACATTTTTGATCAATCTTCATGGAACAGTGACCCCAAATTGATACTAAGTTCTTTTTCCTTCCTTGTATTTGTGTAAGGCACCTTGTTTCATGGAAGAAGTGGGTGTGCTGGGAAAGCAGTGGTGCTCTCTATGATGTTGGAGTAGGGGACCAGGCAATAAATCCCATGGAAAGAAGGTAGAATCAAAAATCTATCCCCTTCACTGCAGGAGAATGCATCTTTTGGACAAAAGATGAAAAGTAGGTCTTTTTCCATGATCTTTTGATCTTTATCTGTTCTTGAAGAGATATTCCAATACTGCTGCCACTATTTTGACACAGGCATTTTTCTTTCCATGCTCAGCAAGTAGAAATGGATTATGATCCTTGACAGTCTATCTCCTATGCCCCCACTGTCTTTCAAACACATTAAACTCAGGACCTAGTATGAATTATTTTCAAATCTACTATTAAGTATTAAATTGATTTTTATCCTCTAGTCTTTACCAATCTCATCTGAATTTGCCATGAATCAAATGGATCATTTGGTTTTAGACAAGGCTCACTATTTGGAATGAACAACTGTACACTTGGTCAGCTCAAGGCCTCTTTTAATACTCTTTTAATACAGCACCACCATTTGGATACTCTTTGTAGAACTTAAGCAATAAAGAGACATTGAGTTCAATTTCTGAACAAGAAGAAACCCACTCTAAATAAATGGATATGGATATCTATTTACTCCTGAGGGTTCTCTCTCTAGTTCTCTTTCATGACAGTTAACTTTATCTGAAACACCAGAATGGATGTATAGGGAAGGAAGAGGAAAAAAGCAAAACAAAAATCCCATTCTACCTTAAAACTGACAGACAATTTCTTGATGAAGTTGTTCTTTGCCTATGTAATTATTCCATTTCAGAAGTATGGGAATATAAAAAATTTCAGTTGTAGTTCAGCTTACATGATTAATAAAAGACCTGGGTCGGTTTTAGTTTGTATTTTTTCATTTTTAAAATTTTGTACAGAGCCATTTTAGCTGAAAGAAGGCATGGTATGCTTTAATACTAGATATTCCTTGAAGGAATTGGCTGGTCTAAAGATCAGGAAAATAATGATATTTTTTCATGTGTCAGGGTGACTTTTTAATGTATATTTTAGATAATTCAGCAGTTTGTGATAATATTGTATTTCCTTCTTCAGGCTTTATATTAAATGGATAAAGATTTCTGGGCAAGCAAACTCTTCTCCAGTTCCAAAGTTTTTTTCTCCATGTTCTTTATGGCAATATATTTCTATTAAAAGAGCTCTTATGACTCTGTTTTTTTTTTTTTTTTTCTCCTGGCTTTTACTATGAATGATTTTCCCTTGTGGAGGTAGCAGCACAAATCCTCTCTACCTCATACTGCAAAAGGACATAAGACCTTGAGCTTCATGTATGGAGGCAGGGGATCTTAAACTTGCTCTCCCATTCACAAAACCAGGAACATCTCAACTTTATCAACTGAGTCAACTGAACATTGCAGTTGCTTATGCAAAGTAGCTTTACACCTGTTTTTTACAGTGTACATTCATTGCTTAATATGTGATTTCTTGGATATGGAAGACAGATGTGGAAGATACATAGATACGGAAAGTCGTGTCCCAAAAGGATGGACACACACTATTTGTGTTTCGAAACCAGTTCATCTTTTCTGCAGCACTGCTTTTAAGATTCAGGCACTTACAGTGACAGTGAAGGAACCAGTTGTTCTGTGTATGAACTAGTAAAGAATGTGAAGTGTTGGGTTGGCATCATCTGGAGAGGCAAAAGAGAGCTGCACTAAACCCAGTCTATATTTTACAGAGTTCACTTTGCACAAAAGCTGTGACTCACTTGCCTTACAAATGCTTTTCATGGAGATCCTGAGCAACAGAAATCTCACCTACATGACATTGGAGCATGGGACTGAGGTCTATGCATGCCCACTAAGTAGGTTGTTACACATAGCTAGGGCAGTAACTCTGCCGGGAGATACTAGTTTTTGTCCTGAAAGCAGTGTGATCAGCTTAGCAAGAAGCACTGTTCAAGTTGCAGGTAATTGTCTCTGGATCTGGGCTGGACTGAAGTGCTTGGGGAGCTCTTTGCATGAGTGTCTCTGATGTATGGTGTAGTACAGTCATGATGGAAAGCTGTTGTAAGAATGAACAAAATCTTTCACTCTGTGCTCAGAGAAAATTTGATCTATTAGAGACACAGTCTGCTTATGATATTCCTGATCATTCCTTCTGAATTTCTAAACTGCTATATTGCAGTTCTTACACGTGGACATGATAAGTTAGGTGCTACCTGGTGTATAGAGACCAAAGACCCTGATGAGCAGGAGACTGTAGAGATGGGGATCTGTGCTGTCATCTTGGGCCCTGAACCTGCATGCAGCCTGGAAGATCTTCAACCCTAGTGCAAGTAGGGAGCCAAGGAGACAAAAAAGGGTGCTTTTCTGTGGTACATAAAATACTACATAAATTATCATCTCCTTTGAAAGGATAGATGCAGACAGCCTGTACTAAAGAAAATGATTTACCCATCTGAGTGGATAACAGTAAATGTCTCACAGAAAGCTGAGCTGTACAGCTCTGGGTCTAAAGATACTGCAGGTAATAGAGGGATGAAAATGCATGAGGTATGTTAATTGAGCAATAAATGAAATGTATGATTAAATTAAGAGCTAACCTTTCTAAGGTAGTGTGTATTACTTTGCATTATGCCTTTGGGCTTTTCTGCACTAGAAAAATAAGCTGAAGTAAGGTCATGTTGGGTTCAGTTAACTCTGACCTAAAGATGACTGCTTTGCTAGTACAGTTGTGCTGCAATGTTTTATATCTCAAATGAGCTTGACTCCCTGCAGACTCAGAGTGATCACAGAAACAGTGTTTTCTACCACCTGTGCTTCTGCCTTACCCACTGCCTGTGCATGCCACTGCAATCTGTCCATTGTGACAGGCATCAGGCACTTGGGTGAAGTACCTGATTGTGAGCAAGAACAACAGCAGGTGGTTAATTCATACTTCTGAGATTCTTCCCAGAAGAATTGGGGCATGACTAGGAAATATGTAGGGAAACCCCCAGTCTGTTTCACCCTGTCGATGGTCAGAAACTTTGTGAACATTGGCAGCTGTGAAGCTATTCATATGTCCAAAATCTACAGTACTGAAGAACAAGGGATTGGATGAGAACATTGTTTCCCTTCTTGATGATGATCTGATATTACAGGTAGCATGAATGTATTTTTGGCAGACAGTTGTCTCATGGCTTTCTGAGTCTTCCTTTGATTGCTTTCTGTGTGTAAGGAATTTTTGCCATTTGCTGTTTGGATTTAATTAGAGTAATGCAATACCCTTAAATGGACCACTTAGAGCATGTCTTGTTCTCCCTAGTCTGGAAGGAATTTTTTTTTTCCTTCTGCTAGTGAGGTCCTCTGTAACTCTGTGGATCATGTGTGCTTCCCCATGCCTGAATGAGTAACTGCTGAGATCCCCTGAATATTGCTGGTACAAGTTCAGGCTGCCCTGCTCTTCTCTGATCAGCTATCTATAGGTACTGTTGTACCTGTTCCTACAGAGCCCACCATTTGCCATTTGCCTTAGTGCATAGGTAACTCAGTGAATTCCATACCCACATTTGGACACTACAGCTCATCTTATGTTTGGCATCTCTTGCTCTTCGTAAGTGTATGTGCTCACATGCTCCACAGGCACTCTGTGATAAGACTGAGAAGGATTAAAGTAACTAAATCTGCAAATCCAGTTGTGATGCCAGGGAAGAGCCAAGCCAGATAAGCATAGCAGTCTCCATGGCTCTGTGATATGAAGCAGACACCCTTTGTAGTAGGTTTAAAAAGACATTGGCTGTGAGGTGGCAGGGCCACAGCTTCATGCAGATAAATACTCATATCTTGCAACTCTACAAAAGCTTGTACATGATCTCTCTCCTTCACAGATCACAATTACATTCAC